>NW_026273318.1:490000-702500 GCF_020536995.1 Dreissena polymorpha | reverse complement strand
GTACGGCATTCACACCATGTGGAGTGAACGGCAGGTACAACGTGTGGAGTATATGGCATGTACACCATGTGGATATACGGTATATACACCATGTGGAGTGTACGGCATGTACACCACGTGCAGTGTAAGGCATGTACGGCATGTTCGCCAAGTGCAGTGTACGGCATATACACAATGTGCAGTGTACGGTATTTACACCATGTTGAGTGTACGGCATTTGCAACGTGTTCAGTGTACGGCATGTACACCATGTGAAGTGTTCGGCATGTGGACCGTGTAGAGTGTACGGCATATACACCATAAGGATTTTACGGTATGTACATCATGAAGAGTGTACGGCATATACACAATGTGGAGTGAACGGTATGTACACCATGTGGAGTGTTCGGAATGTTTACAAAGTGAAGTGAACATGCCCGGCATGTACACCACGTAGAATGTACAGCATATACACCATGTGCAATGTACGGCATGAACACCATGTGGAGTGTACGGCATGTACACCATGTGCAATGTACGGTATGTACACCATATGGAGTGAACGGTATGTACACCATGTGGAGTGTACGGCATGTCCATTATAAAGAGTGTACAGCATATACACCATATGTAGTGTACGGTTTCTACCCCTTTTGAAGTGTACGGTATGTACACCATGTAATGTGTTCAGAATGTATACCATGTGAAGTGTGCGGCATGTAAACCACGTTGAGGTTACAGCATGTACACCATGTGCAATGTACTGCATGAACACCACGGGGAGTGTACGGCATGTACACCATGTGGACTGTACGGAATGTACACCAATCGGAGTGCACGGCATGTACACCATATGAAGCGTACGCATGTATATCATATGGAGTGTATGGCATGTCCATTATGTGGAGTGTTCGGCATAAACAACATGTGGAATGTACGGCATGTACACCATATGGAGTGTACGGCATATACACCACGATGAGTGTACGGTATGTACACCATGTGGACTGTACGGCATGTACACCATGTGGAGTGCACGGCGTGTACACCATATGAAGTGTACGGCATGTACATCATATGAAGTGTATGGCATGTACATAATGTGGAGTGTTCGGCATAAACAACATGTGGAGTATACGACATGTACACCACGTGGAGTTTACGTCATGTAAATCATGTGGAGTGTATGGCATATACACCACGTTGAGTGTACGGTATGTACACCATGTGGAAGGTACGGCATGTTCACCATATGGAGTATACGGCATATACACCATATGGATTGTACGGCATGTACACCATGTGAAGTGTACGGTATATACACCATATGAAGTGGTCGGCATGTATACCATGTAAAGTGTACGGAATGTACACCACGTGGAGTGTACGGCATGTACACCACGTGCAATGTACGGCGTGAACACCACGTGGAGTGTACGGCATGTGCACCATGTGGATTGTACGGCATATACACTATGTGGAGTGCACGGCATGTACACAATATGAAGTGTACGGCATGTACATCATATGGAGTGTATGGAATGTACATTATGTGGAGTATTCGGCATAAACTACATGTGGATTGTACGGCATGTACACCATGTGGAGTGTACGGAATGTTTATTATGCGTAGTAAACGGCATATATATCGTATGTAGTATTCGACATGTATACCACGTGGAGTGTATGGCATGTCATTATGCGGAGAGTACGGCATGTACACCATGTGGAGTGTTCGGCATGTTAACAGAGTGGAGTGTACGGCATGTTCATTATGCGGAGTGTACGGCATGTATACTGTGTAAAGTGTACGGCATGTACATCATGTGGTGTGTACAGCATGTACACCATGTTGATAGTACGGCTTATAAACCATGTGGAGTGTACGGTATGTACACCATGTGGAGTTTACGGTATGTACAGCATGTGGAGTGTATGGCATGTACACCATGTGGAGTGTACGGCATGTACACCATTTGGAGTGTACGGCATGTTCATTATGCGGAGTGTGCGACATGTACACCATATGGAGTGTACGGCATGTTAATTATGCGGAGTGTACGTCTTATACACCATTTGGAGTGTACGGCATGTGCACCATTTGGAGTTTACGGTATGTACACAATGTGGAGTGTATGGCATTTACGCTATGTGGCGTTTACGGTATGTACATCCTGTGGCGTTTACGGGATGTAGACCATGCGGAGTGTACGGCATGTATCCATGTGGAGTGTACGGAATGTACACCATATACAGTGTACGGTATGTACACCATGTGGACTTAACGGTATGTACATCATGTGGAGTTTACGGCATTTTTTCCATGTGGAGTACACAGTATGTACACCATGTGGAGTGTTCGCATGTATACAGTGTCGAGTGTACGGCATCTTCACTATGCGGAGTGTACGATTTGTACTCCACCTGTCATGCACTTGATGTTCACCGTATGGAGTGTTCGAAATGTACATAATGTGGAGAGTTCGGCATGCACACCATGTCGGTGAACGGCATATACACCATGTGAAGTGTACGGCATGTACAGCATGTTGAGTAAACGACATGTAGACCATGTGTATATACGGTATATACACCATGTGGAGTGAACGGCATGTACACCATGTGCAGTGTACGGCATGTACGCCATGTGCAGTGTACGGTATGTACAATATGTGGAGTATACGGCAGATGCACCATGTGGAGTGTACGGCATGTATACCATGTGCAGTGTACGGTATGTACACCATGTGGAGTATACGGCAGATGCATAATGTGGAGTGTACGGCATGTTCACCATGTGCAATGTACGGCATATACACCATGTGTAGTGTACGGTATGTTCACCATGTGCAATGTACGGCATATACACCATGTGCAGTGTACAGTATGTACACCATGTGGAGTATACGACATGAGCACCGTGTGGAGTGTACGGCATATACACGATGTGGAGTATATGGTATGTACACCAAGCGGAGTGTACGGCATATGCACCGTGTGGAGTGTACGGCATATACACAATGTGGAGTTTACGGTATGTACACCAAGCGAAGTGCACGGCACGTGTACCGTGTGGAATGTACGGCATATACACAATGTGGAGTGTACGGCATATACACCATGTGCAGTGTACGGTATGTACACCATGCGGAGTGTACGACATGTGCACCGTGTGGAGTGTACGGCATATACACCATGTACAGTGTACTGTATGTACACCATGCGGATCGTACGGCATGTGCACCGTGTGGAGTGTACGGCATGTGCGCCGTGTGGAGTGTACGGCATGTACATCATGTGGAGTGTACTGCATGAAAATAATGTATAGTGTACGACATGTACACCGTGTGCAGTGTACGACATATACACCATGTGCAGTATACGGTATTTACATCATGTGCAGTGTACGACATATACACCATGTGCAGTGTTATGCATGTACGCTGCGTGCAATGTACGGCATATACACCATGTGCAGTGTACGGCATATACACCATGTGCAGTGCACGGCATATACACCACGTGCAGTGTACGGCATGTACACCATATGGAGTGCACGCCCTGTACACCATATGGAGTGTACGGCCTGTACACCATGTATAGTGTACGGAATATACACCATGTGCAGTGTTCGTACATATACGAACGTATAAATCTTAACGTACATATGTAAACGTTTACAATCTTTTTTTTCTACTGTGGGTATTCTTGCAAACGTGTTTAATGTAATTTCATTAAAACATATCGGTTCTGCTTTTATCAGAACCCGTTAAAGTGATTTTAAGGCAGTTAAAAAATGCATGTTCTGCAAAACCGGTACGGTACAGTTGTATAATTGTATATATGCTCATTTTTCACTATACATGTACATACATATCAATTTGATACACAATCCAAACACGTGCTTTTTCTATTAGGCAGTTCCATTAATTAGATTCGCTTAGCACGCGCACATTTCATGCGGCTGTTCCATGAATTTAATAAACTACGCCAGCACGCGCACATTCAATTAGGCAGCTCCATGAATATCAAACTATTCACAAGCACGTACATTTTCCATTTAGCGTGTCCATGAATATGCTAGACTTCACCAGCACCCTCATCTTTCATGAGGCATTTCCATCAAATGGATACACCAAGCCAGCATACGCAGTTTTCTGTTATGCATTTCACGCATTTGATAAATACGCCAACACGTACGTTTTCCATTAGGCGTTTACATGAATTTAATACATTTTTTTGTTCTTCATTTTCATAGTTGCCTTCGCGTACGCCTTTGTTCAGCTTTTTGACGCTGCTTTTCATATTGTGTTCGATTGTAATTGTAGAGGGTACGAGTACAAGTCTCATCCATTTTCGCCATATTTATGCAGTTTATTTAAATCAAAATTGTAGCGGGTACGAGTACAAGTCTCTTCCATTTTCGCCATAATTATGTAGTTTATTTATATCAAAATTACTATTATCATCGTATTTGTACGGTGGCATAGAGGTGACATTCACTTCTCTTTTTTTAAATTGCTCTCCTCTTTTTTCTAGAAAAAGAGGAGTGCAAAACTAAATAAAAGCGGCGTACAATTAACAAGAAATATCTTTAAAAAAGATATACGGCGTTGATTGTGGTTGAAGTTTATGGAAGGTAAAGATTTAAATGAATGAGATCAAGTTTAGCTAATATCTTTTTCTGTGCAGTTTTTAGCTGCATCAAACGCAGTACGGGATGTTACGCGGAGTTTTCGCGGCTTATTTTACATTATTACATATTGCTGGTCATAAACCTATAGATACAAAAAAGAAAACCAAAGTCAACCGGCCACACGCGAAGTCTCCGTACATATTTTAAATATGTATACGCGCGTTCTTCGAACAAACCTGTTTGAGTGGTTTATCGGGAATTGCTACGTGTATTTGATTCGATTATTAACAGTATCGAGAATCATCGCGCTCATACTTAATACATTAGTCAATATGCTGCAATAATACATTAGTAAATATGATGGAATAATTCTTGTTAATTAATTAAAAATAATATTTATCATGGTATTGTTGAAAACACATTAAGAATCTATTATTGACATGCCATAAAATAATATCGCTGGATATCTTCATTTCACATCTTTCTAGTGGTAAAGAAAATTCCGGTTCACCTAGTTCACGCTATAACGTCTTTATTATATAACTAATATATAACTGACCGCGAACTCCGAACAGCACAGAAGGTCTGACCTGTATATAAACTCTGACATTCAAACACACTAACCGCGAACTGACCCCTTATACCTCGCGGGTTGAAATGCAACACATTTAAGTGAGGCATCGCTTCCACTGCTCTTTATACTTTTACATATAACATGTTGACAGGAATATGGAAGTCAGTACTAAATATGAGAACATGGCCTTTAAGTACACAACGTTCTCGCGCTTAAAAATCCTCTGAAAATAAAAGATGTACGCACAAACTGTATTGATGTCGAGATTGAGTGTAAAACTGTTCTATCTATAAAGCCTTTTTATTAGAGATAAAACTGTTTTATGCTGAACACGCAGTAAAACAGTGTTACAAAGACGCGGACATGTTTCCAATGTTCTAGTGGTATTATCAAATCAGCCAATGCAGTCAATGAAGTGTATTCATCTGTACTTGGCCGCGGGAAGTTTTATTTGAATTCTACTGGACGCTAACAAAGGTCAGGCTAAGGTGAAAAGCTGGCGTATACAGCTGACGCCGAAAAAAAGAACGATGCAGAAAAAAGGCAGAGTGCATTAAATAAAAGAGGAGAGCATTTTCGTCATCTCGAGATCCCGACTTAGCTCAGCCAATCAAATTGTTTGTTATGTCAATTTATCGTTTGTTCTGGATTACCTGTCCCTTTGTATAGGTTACATTACACTAAATCATTGTGTATCCCTCCGTGGTACGTTCGAAAGTAGTGCCTATTTCTAAAGAGTTCCTTTTCTCTTCTTGAATATAAGCCATTTAACAATGTGAGACATGTCTTTTGTGGTTATTTGTAATATCCTGTATGTGTCTGGAGTACTGTGATGCCTTGCATTGGAAGCTAACTTAAAAGATGGACTTTTGAGGGTGTGTTTTCTATTGTGTGGGGCTTTTGTCGAAATTAGGATTCCGAAACACGTTTTTCTACGGTGGGTTCATTCGACAGCGATTTACTTTCTTAGAAGTTGCGAGACGGTATGTTTTTGATTGCAATTATTGGAAGAGGACAGATCCATCTTTAAAATGATACCAGGTTCGGAAAAATTGATACGTCGAAAGGCAAGAAAAATGCTGTGAAAGTTGTCAGTTTTATAATGGGACCCTATGGGAATCGGAATTAGTGTAATATAACCTATACGAAGAGTCAGCAGGTACAGACGAAGCGGCAATCTCTTGCACGACGGTCACATTACATTCACCTCTGTGTTGGGCTCAAAACGGACTATTGTTATGAAAGCGTCTCATTCATGTCATGATCATACCAGGCGTTCGTCATTGAGGTTACAGTATACTAAACAATCTCTTGCACGACGGTTACATTGCATTCACTGCATTAAAGAAAACCATCGTATACCATGATATCTTATATCAGTCTTAATTCATTATTATAAAATTGATATGGTTTCTTGATGTTAAGAAACCAACATACATACACACGTCGAAGCAATTCCTAACGTCACTCAATAAACATTATGTTCAATTGTTAACATTTGTAAAGTGCGTGAAATGATTCCATCTGCGAAAATGGGCAATAAAATAGTTCCAAAGAGTTGCATTAAAACTCGCAAGTTTTTGCACGATTTATCGTACATTTAAAAGTCATATTTCTTAATTTAATGCATGCGATCTTAAATATCCAATCAAATATACATTGAATGCGTTTGTTCGGTTTTAGCTATTCTATAGACAAAGTGGCGTGCTGAGCCTTTCGCAATCTCCACGCAGAGTTGTCGTTCCTTGCTCTCACATACAACTCTGCATAAGGCTCAGCACACCATTTTGTTTGGATGAGACTTGTACTCGTACCCTCTACAATTACAATCGAACACAATATGAAAAGCAGCGTTGTTAAAAAGGGTTGTTAAATTAACAATTTGAAGGCAATTATGCTGAAAAAAATATGAAAAGTTTCAATGCAAATTTTGTCTGTATATCGACAAGTGTCTGCCGATTATTGTCAAACTAGTAATACAAAACTTACCAACAGTATGTAAAAGCACTAAGTACCAGTGATCATTTTTAGTAAGATAGTGTAATTCTAAACAGTAGCAAATAGCTTGTTTAGTAAATGCATAATGCAATTAATATGATTTCCGTTCTATTGTGTAATTAATAAATTGGTTGTTACTTGCTAATCCATGATAAATGTTTTATGGCTAGTGCAAAACCAGCAATGTTAATTTTGTAAAAGGTAATACAATAACACCACTTTGTAATTTCATATACGTAAATATTCTTGAAATGTAGGTTGATGAGTTTTACTTATTTTGTAACTATTATTTTATGTGCAAATAAATGATGTGAAGTGTTTTGTATATCCACACAATACCACATATCCTTTTATATATGTACTGTATTCTGTGTTATTTGAATGTTTAAATAAAAAAATATGGATGATATAACATGATGCATTCTATTATTTGCATTCAAATTGTAACTGTAGAGCTAAGTGTATGCAGTTTAGACTGTGATTTTAGAATTGCTACAAAATGGCTAGTTTTTTAGTGGCGACACAATTTAAACTATTCAACAATAGTTTGCGAAAGAAAATTAGAAACCTGCAAGATACCTGTATTTATTAAATATTTTAATTGCGAAACAAGTATGTTGTTATGCTGTTACACATAATTATACATTGATAATAAATAAGAAGACAATTAGTTGTGTTAACGTTTCCCAACAGCAGAAATCATTCTTCTGATGAAGTCAATGGAATACAGACGAAAGCTCAAGGTATGGCTTTCAATACGTAGTGTGTGTTATTTGGCAGTCTAAAACTTATTGGATTAAAAAAATTCCTGTCAAATTTGTCAATCAAAATTGATTTGACACATCACATGTACTGTATGCTAAATGCAACTGCTTTAGCAAGCTGTCAAGTTGAATTGAGACATTTGATGAAACAAACTGGTTCCTGGGTAGGACCAGTACTTAGTGTCTATATGACGTACCATGACGTCGAAAGTCTACAAGACCTACTAGGTAGAACGAGAAATGTACTTCGACGTACAGTTTTCACGGACCCTTGAGTGTTAGGCAATCAGAAGACACCTTACATCTGTTGCTTTTAGAGATATTTGACATTGAACATAAGTATTATTATTATTTATACCAAATTATGCGACTATCGACCGCTTACTCATAGATATTGTGCGTATTTATTAAACATTATTATTATTATTATTTATACCAAATTATGCGACTATCGACCGCTAACTCATAGATATTGTGCGTATTTATTGACCTGGCGTGGCGAAATTAACCTCTGACTTATGCAAGTTATGGTTATCACAAAATACGACCAACGGAGAGGTTATAATACATTATTTATCCTGTTAATGCTTGGTTACTGTTTGGTTACCGTTGGGAATTTCCTACACAGTAATGCACTGGACGGTCGTGATACTCCGCCCCGCATGATCAATAAATACTCACAATATGCTGAATAATTTTAATTTTAAAAAGGTAACAATTGAATCTTCTTCAAATTTGTATATAATCTATTTCAATGCATTAAATACTTGAAACTTCTATGTGTTGTTTTTTTGCCATTCTGATATTTTTATTCATTTTGTCCTCAATTAAAAAAGAGATTTTAAACATTTATTATGAATAAATCTGAAGGAAAAGCGGCTCAAGAGACTAGTGTTTTGATTGGCTGTTAAAAAAATGTGTACGTCGAAGTACAAACATGTATGTCGAAGTACAAATTGTACTTTGACGTACAAATATATACTTCGAAGTGTATTTTACATTTATGTCGACGTACAATTATTGTACTTTGACGTACATTTCTCTTTTTAACGTGTAGGTCTTCTTGACTTTCAACCCAAATGGTACGCCATAGTATGTCTTTAGGGTTATCTAAAGAATGCTCCAACTTGAGAGATCAATACAGAGACCTCCCAGTGACTAAGCCAGTTAGCAGACACCCCATCCACTATACCACAGACACCGAACCAGCTATAAATTCCTGTGGCTAGAAAACAAAAAAATATAAGATGCTAGATCTTTAAGCTTGGAACATGTAACTTGTTTTAAGATTGATTTTTTTTTGATGCATTACTTAATTATTGCAACAATTATAATATTGTATACACAATCATGTCAATATATTTATTAAAAATACATAGTTATCAAAAAAACTTAAAAAGCTTTTGCCCGTAAATTAGGTAGCACCTATAATCATATTATAATAATTAATTAAGACTGATATAAGATATAATGGTATGAGATGGTTTTCTTTAATGCAGTTAATGCAATGTAACCGTCGTGCAAGAGATTGTTAAGTATACTGTAACCTCAATGATGAACGCTTGGAATGATCATGACATGAATGAGACGCTTTCATAACAATAGTCCGCTCTGAGCCCAACACAGAGGTGAATGTAATGTGACCGTCGTGCAAGAGATTGAGCCTTTCAGCCTTTCGCAGAGTTGTATGTGAGAGCAAGGAACGACAACTCTGCGTGGAGATTGACGAAGCGGAGGCGATGGCAATAGTAAGTTAACTATCAAATTTTAAAAGGTGGTTCGTTGTGCAAATTATTTATCTCTTGATCAGTATTATAATTAAGTATTTCAATGGTATGATTCATTTTCACGGAACGATTGATTTTGTATGAGATTTTTCATTCTTCATAAGTTGAATAGTTTTCGGATGAATAAATGGAAAATGTAATTTCGGATAACATAAATTATATGGAGTAATAGTACCGTCAAAATCCTTATTTTTACCAATGATATGTACATTTTTGGCTTACATAAAACAATTTATTCTGTTTAAAAATCGATAATGTATTTGTACATCCATTTAATTTGATTGTTTTATCACTGCTCATTTATAACAAACAGCTACATAATAAATTTTACAAGCCACTGCTCATTCTAATTGAACTATTTACATTGTCCTATTGTACTTGCAATTTTTGCTATGATGGCTGAGAGAGCTGAGTTAAAATAATTATTATTGTAAATAATCGGTAATTTTTTTAAAATTTTAAATTCAACTACTAAGCAATTTACATAGTCATAGTACACAAGAGAAAGAGATTATGACACATGCAGGACTAAAACCTGTGATGACCATTATTCTAGCATGCCTACCAAGCGAGCTTAAATCCAGATGCTTGTAATTTTCCTTGGTGGGATGATAATCCTGTGTAACCAAGGTCTAATCATTTAAACAAGCCCTTACACTACACTGGTTTCTTCTTTTTTCAGGTTATCTACAGCCAGTCAGTTACAGATGCATTGCGACAGAGACGTTGTTATCTACGTCTCTGATTGCGAACACAGAATTAAACAACATTGGTCATAATTTAAGCATAATTAAGCTCCAATATTAGATATAAAAGCCAACAAAACTATTTGCAGTTTGAGCAATGAGCACAGAATTGAGCATTGAGCACAAACAAGATAATATATAATGAAGTTTTGATCTGCTGATGCAAACAAACTGACCTGAGCTTATACAACTTTATTTTGTGCTTTAAGTTCTAATCTGTTCTCTCAGCTCAAACATGACACAAATAATCCTTTTTTTCTGGAGCTTTTTATTACCTCTTAACAAAGTTTTCCTAAAACTAAAAACAATTTTCCTAATATTTTTAGCAAAATGTACATCTTTATTTATGTATATATATATATATATATATATATATATATATATATATATATATATATATATATATATATATATATATATATATATATATATATATATATATATATATATATACAGTACACACACATTATATTTGCAGCTTACATACAAGAGATCGGCAGAGCAGGAAGAAGCCATGTTAATGCCCTGGCCATTCTCTTCTTTAACAAATCAGTCATTGCATCTGCACATATGACCAGAGAAATGAAGGACTATTGTGGAACTCAACTATCTCCCAAAGAACTTTAGTTAACCAGTATTTTGGTTTTGAAACAAAGGAAGTCTAACAGTTTTCAATTTGTTGTGATTTGTGTAATAATAAACTGGGGATAGAATATGATTTTAGTAAACAGTCACCTAACTTAAAGCATACATATTATTATTACAAGATTCCTTGATTAATTGAATTTTCACATCTTTTTAGGAAAGTCTATCCTCGAATATTTTAAATATCTTAAATATATTTGATTGGATTGATTTATTTATCATTTATGTTTGACGAAAATGTATATTCTATGTTGAATTAATGCATATGTTAGTGTGAGTGTGTGTGTATGTTTGTGTGTTTCTGAGGATAGTGCATATGGGTGAAAATGTGTGAGAATGGTACGGGAGTTGCGTGATTTATGTTTACAAATTAACATTTGTTTGTAACGATATACCATGTAGTATAAGTTACCTAATAAAGTTCTTTTCTGTTCTGTTCTTAATTGTGCTGCTATGCTTATTTTGGTTGAAAAATGATCAAATCTACCTTAAAAAGAACTTACTTATAAATAATATATTTTTGACATATTTAAAGACAGTGTCAATAAAAATAGATTGGGTGGTAATACAAAAAAGAGGGTCAATCTGGTGACCAGAAACAATATTTTTTTGGCCTTATGGGAAACAGTTTAGTAATAAAAATTCATTGTCTATAACAATGTTTTTTAAAATTCAAACATTCTATGTAATTTGAATAAAAAGTTCAGAACTATTAAGCATAATAATGTAACCCTATTTTTTAACGTCCAATCTCATAATAACACTTAATTTGGTTCTGAGAAATCCATGTGTGCAGTTCTTCTGTGTTAATCTTCTTTACCGGATTTTTAGCTCGACTATTATATATATGAAATATATATAGTGGAGCTATCCTACCCACCCCGGCGTCGGCGTTCCCGTTAGTGTGTAAATGTTAAAAGTTTTGCTTACCACCCAAAATATTTTCAATGTCCATTGACATATTGCTTTCATATTTTGCATACTTCTTTGCCAACATGACCCCAACTTATAAACAAGAGCAGACAACTCTATCAAGCATTTTGTTATAATTATGGCCCTTTTTCCACTTCGAATATGCATATTATTGATAAATCTATGTTAAAGTTTGCGTACCAGCTCAAATATTTTCAATGTTCCTTAACATATTGCTTTCATATTTTGCAAACTTCTTTAACAACATGACCACAATCTATAAACAAGAGCAGACAACTGTATCAAGCATTTTGTAAGAATTATGGCCCTTTTTTATCTTAGTAACTGAGTATTTTGTTAAATTTTGTGTTTAGATCCACTTGACTTCTAAAGTATCAAAGCTATTGCTTTCAAATTTCAAATATTTTCTTACTATCATGAGGGTACTGTACCTGCCAAGTTCAATTTGACCTTGACCTTTGAATGACCTTGACTGAGGGTCAAGAGTAAATTTTAGTTAAATTGCCATTACATCTTTATTTATGATCAGATTTTATTAATACTTTGACAAAAAAACACTTACCTGAATACCACAATGGATTCCACCCAAACAATACCCCATGCCCCAACCCAGAATCCCTGCCCCCCCCCCCTCCATTTTTTATTTTTGAAAGATTATCTAATAAATGACCACACCCCACATTATACCCCCCTCTCAACCTCAGCCCAACCCAAAAAAGAATATTTTTTTCTTTGAAACATGGTTAAAAAAATATATAAATATATTTATTTACTTTATTTTTGAAGGACTGTCCAAACTTCCCACCCAAGCAATTGCAATCAAACTTTAAATAAAATCTTATTAGTTTGTTTTATGTCTTTAAAAATGTCCAATAGATTGTGGAAAATATACTTGAACTATTACCTTGACCTTATTGAATAATTTGAGTATTACCCCATGATGGCTTACGTTATACTGTCAAGCACTCGAATAATCGAGGGCGCTGTCCTCAGACAGCTCTTGTTGGGACAGTGCTTAAACCTAAATGAAAGTTAATGTTGTCCCCAACAATTCTGAATTTCTTTCCACTGGCAATGGAATCAATTAATTCAGTATTAAAATGTCCCGATATCTGATCCATTGTATACAACATGCCTGAATGGCTCAGAGTGACACCCAAAGGTTGAAGTCTGTCATACACCTACAATGATCAAACATTTTTGTCTATAATTCATTTGATTTTTTTTTTAATTATTACCTTAAATAAATCAACTAAATGGGTTTGAAAAGCTACACCAAACACATTTAGGTAATACTTCATATATTTCCATTTACCTGAAAGGCATTTTGTTAAGTGAAATTTTATAAGGATACATTATATACAAATGTATATAGTGAATAATTCATAATTTACAACACCTGTTTCAAGTGGGTGCGCTTAACTTACTATAGGAACAATTACTTTAAAGGTTCATAGAAATATCACATTTCAGAAAGTTGTAGAATGAATTAGCCAATGAAAAATCTTTTACTTGGTTTTGCTTCATTTTAGAAAAATTCCATTGTTTTTTCTCTACAATTTGGTCAAAAGGTGATTGTCATTAAATGTAAGTAATAACTTTCAGCTTTAACTTATTCAGTGTGTTTGGTTTTTGAAGTTCTATAATACTTTAAGGATAAATAACAAATAAACAAAACCGAAGTATAAACAAATAACAACAAACTAACAGTCACGAGGTACATTTTTTTTATTTCTTATTTATGACATCTTCTGTGTAGCAGAGCAATTTATCTTTTATAAGGCTGACCTTAAAGGGGCCTTTTCGTTTTGGTAAATTGAAAAAAAAATCTTTTTTTTTTAATATTCGCAAATTTTCGTTTTAGCAATGATATTTGTGAGGAAGTAGTAATACTGAACATTTACCATGCTCTAAAATATTCATTATATGCATCTTTTGACAATTTGAAAACCTTGGAATTATAAAGCGTTGCAACGCGAAACGATTGAATAATTTGGAAAGTTCTGTTGTTGTCGTTATAGTTTGGGAAACTAAGAGGATTGCTTATTTCATTACAAAAATACATCTGCTCATAGCATGAGCATGGTTGTTCGAGTGGTCTAGGCGGGAGACTTTTTACTCCAGGACATCAGAGGTCAGTGGTTCGAGTCCAGTTGAGGCTTACTTTTTTTCCTTTTTTTAATTGTATTCTTGTTGTTTTTTACTGGAGATTTTTAGGTCCAATGTTTAAATTTATATCCAACAACGCAACAGGAATCAGTTGGCCTACCTAAAAGACTTAGGCAACCTCCAAATAGATATGGAGAATGGGTCACGCCAATAATTTACTATGTGTAACTAAATTATACGTAACAAAACCCATATGGGAATGCATTTTAGATTTGAATTCAACAGATTTCATAATATTTTGAAGTGTTTTTAATTATTTTTGCTTTTCCAGGTTCAATTCTTCCATAGTTCAATGGTTTAATAAAATATAAACCTGGTGAATGTTATTGGTTGAATTTTCATCTTGTGTATATTTTCAATTACTCTTAATCACTAAATGTAGTGTATAAAAGTAATACTGTTTCATACAGAAAATTATGTTAACAGTTGTCACTGTATAAATAGCAGTATATATTGATCAATACCTTGATCAGTAAATTAAGACTGTTTTTAGTAAATGTATTATTTAAATCTATAAATTTTTATTTCAATTATTGTATATACTTAGATTCAACATTCTAAGTTTAATAATTTTGCATATTTTCACTGTGCATAATTATATAGCTTTATTCTGTTTACATTGTAAGGTCAGCCATCAGATGATTGAACAGATGTATTTAAATATAGGTCAGGAATTTTCCTACGCACCTTGTAAACACTGTCTACTCTAGTGGAGAGTGTACTACAGTAATTTTCAATTGCTGGTATAGTCAAGGGGTTTACTATGGTAGGATGTTATTTAAATTTTTGTGTTCTATATTTAAAATGTCAGTAGCCATTTTTTCTAACAGAGGGAGTATGTAACAGGGTATTCACTCTGACACTTATCCTTTTAACAATACTAACCCAATCAAGACGTTCAGTGTGAGAGATACTTTGTGATGTATAAGTGAGTTTAATTACTAACAGTGCATGCTTTTATTGTGAGATGATTTAATAGTCATCTATATAATTTTAAATCATAACTCAACATTTGGTCACTTGTTTGTAAAACCTTGTGATAGGTAGTAGGCTTTTTTCCAATTGCCACTTTCTACAATAAGTCTTGAGGTCACTGGTGAGTGCTGTATTCTATGTTTATATAATTGTATTTTCTTGAATTGTATTGTATTGCATATTATTATGTATTACAATGAATTATTTAAATTGTTATTATAATTGTCATTTGTTAATTATAACATGATTTTTATTCATGTTTCAGGCCATCATTTGCATCATTTATACTTTATAGTATTACAAGCTTGGAACGTAAAACCCAGGTTGCGTTATAAATTCAAACCCCGGCTACAGACAGGACCAATTTTTTTTTGCTTCTATATAAGGCTTAAAATTATTTATTAGTTAAGAATTACAAACCCTGAGAATCCTGCTGGGAAATTGAAAAAAAATTGAAACGAAATGGAAATTCACTTTTGACATCAAATTTAACACATTTTTACGTAATATATATTAATGAAATTTAAATGGTGTTCTAATTACATATTGAACTACAATTATTCAAAAATTGAAACGAAATTGAAAAGAAATAAGAATATTTTTTTTGCAAGATTTGTAAACTTATTCCTGATTGTGTTAAAGTTTAAATTAAAACAAAAGGGCCATAATGGCCCTATATCGCTCACCTTAGTACAGGTAGCCAATATTTGTCAATGGCATAGTGACCTAGTTTTTGACCCCTGATGACCCGTCTTTGAACTTGACCTACAATTCCTCCAAACAATCATCCTGACCAAGTTTCTCGATCTATGAGCAGAAAAACAAAACAAAGGGGAGTTAAAAGAAGAAGGACGGACAACAGACATTCATCGATCCTATGAGCTCATCTGAGCTCAGGTGAGCTAAAACATCAAGGACCTTAAGAGCCTGGGTCAGCGCTATTAAATAGATGTTCCAAAAGATTTATTTAATTTCCAAACAAAACATGTGTCATGAACAATAACATAAACATTCAAATGCCCAATTTCACAAACTTGAGGTTAAGAAAATAGTACACAATTTAATGTTTAATACTGTTTTTTTTATCAAATTGCAAGAAACTATACATGTATATTGCTAATTTCTGGCTAAGAAAGATTTTTTTTTTAATACCTGGTATGTTTTTTACTGTATGTGTATTTAGATATTGTGAAATATTTAAAACATATAAAGATATATTTAAAGAACATACATTGAATATTTTATAAAACAAACATTCATTCACAGCTGAGTTTGGCAACTCTTTAATGAAATTTTCTCTTGAGTTACTCATAAAATGATTAAATATAAATTGCACACTTTACAATATTCCATTCTATAAACAAGGTGTTAAGTCATATTTTGTGTTTTTGGGCTTAAACAAAACATTTGAAGAAAAAAAGAAACACAGTTGAAACTAAATGTAATTTTGGGCATGTTTGTTCTTTAGCTAATGTCATTGCAATTATCTTTTGAACTAACGAGTTGTAACGACAACTCCTGGTATCCTGTATTCATCAACATTCCAAACACAGCAGATATGACCAGTATTAGTCTCTGAACAGATTTAGTATTCCCTATCTTAGAGGTTGGTAGAGACACAGCCAAGAGAACATCAGCTAGCAGTCGCTGTTGCTCTAATAGTTCATCAATGAGTTCATGCCATTTAAATTAAGCCAGGTCACAGAAATCCTTTTGGGCTAAAACACTGTCCTTGTTGTAGCATTCTTTTGCTGCATATTCAATTTCATTTAAAAGTTTTACAACGATACTTCCTCTCAATGCAGAAGACAATATATGCCCTGCAACTTCTCTTGGAGAGCTGGAACCTGATTGAAGCAAAAAAAGTAAAATAAAAAAACAAAACAGAAATAATAATATGTGATAATATTGCTTGATAAATCTTTTTTTTCTTTAAAAGAAATGACAATATAATGTTATTTTAGCAAACATTAATAATCTATGTTTCTATATCATAGACTTCTTAAAAAGTGTTTTATACATTATTAGTAGTCATTTCAAAAAATTATTTGTTTAAATTGACTAAAAATTAGTCATATATTTTACAAAAACAAAATACCTGATTGATAGCCGTTTTAGATTTTTTATTTTATAAAATCACCCACCCCTTTACTACATGTATCCTCTCACACTGTTTCTGTTGTGTACATATGTATAGCTTATGACATATGGTAATGATTGTTTTCTAAATTCAATTTAATAAGCATGGTTCATATGACATTGTATCATACCTGAATATAAAATTGAGTGCTCTGCCAGCAAAATAAGGAAAATATACTAATGTTATTACTGTTTAAGAATCATAATGTACCTGTTCTGTTTTTTCCACCAAACATGTTGTTCATGTACAGTTACAAATTTACTCAAACATCCGAAATTACACTATTTGTGTACTTGTCCGAAACATACTCAGGTTATGGAACATTAATTAACTCTAATATGCGGAAGAACTCGAAAAAAAGGAAGAACGTTTACAGAATTAAATATATGCATTTCGATTGAAAAATGAATGATACCCCGACGAGCCACATTTGTAAATATTTGGTTAACTCACCATTATCATCATGACCTTTTCGACATTATTTTAAGGGAGACAACTCTGAGTGGATTAAGTGAGGTCGGGGGGGTACTCGATCATCTTTGCATAGAGTTCTGTGTTGATGCAATTATAATTTCCCAATAATTTGCAGATATCACTTATATGGTATGATTTTTTTGTAATTTGTTATTAGCGTATTATCTTTGATTTAATTGTAGTTCATGTTTATGCTTTATTTTGATTTTATTGTGTTTAAAGTAGGTAAAAACGAAACATGCCAAAAGCGGGTGGGGTATGGAAAAATATATTATTTGTTAAGTTTGGGCAAATTAGAAGTTTGATTACCTTTGGTAAAATACTTTTCTTTGAAAAGAACAATTATTATAAAACAGATAACTATGCTGTCTTTAAATGTTATTGAATGGTTTATTGTTATAACTTATAGAAACCTTTTTTTTTCAGGAACATCACAGTGTCAACAGAAGTCAGAAACTGGAATACTGTATCTCATTCTGCATGAAGCTCAAGAATTCTACACCTGGAATGTTATTAACTCTTGCAATTAATATTATACATCACCACAGTTACATAACTATCTTCTTTGAAAAAAATAAAATAAAGATACTTCAGATGTGTGTCTACTTCATACCCTTACATTAAAAAATATCCTACACATTCAGAAATATAATAAAATAGATGGTGGTTTAAGTTGCTACACATCCAATGTTGTTATGTAGTCATTTAACATAACATGTGATGTGTTGACATGACCATTAACACTGCTTAGAAAACATTTACTTCGAATTAAATAAAGTGTCCTTGGCCAAATGTCCATTGGCTAAATATCCATATTGGTGAAACTTTCAGCAGTATCACAGTCATTCTTAACTGGTTGTTTGTTGGGCTATCCCCATTAACTACCCGTCATGGCAGATTTGTTCAAAACAAGACAAGTATCAATGTTTCAAGAATTTTTATTGCTTTTACAGTCTTTACGCTAACCCCTAGCCCAACAGCCCGGGGCTAGTGAAATGTATTAAATTTGGGCTATTAGAATTTCCTGGTTCATATAGTCGGGCTAGTGGGTATTTTAATCTGTTCTATTAATGCATAAAGATTCAGGCTAGTTGTTTAAAAATGCTTAAGTGAAGACTGCTTGTATATCCTGGTTAGTCTGAGACATTCCAACAAGCAATAACTGTGACAGTCCAAATACTTGCTCATTAAAGTGTGTATAAAATTTACAGGAGCTTGTGTGTGTGTGTTTGGTACAAGCTCATCTCAAAAACTGATTCACTATTTAGTTTTTAACCTAATAGAAGTAAAACCTGACTGTAAAATGAATACTATCATTATAAAAATTTTGTTGTTGAGATGAAATATTATAAATTGTAATCCCTATGATTAACACAGAAAACATGAACCCAACGCTAATTCCTGTTGATGTAGCAGAGCCAAAAGACCTGGAAGTATAGATGGTTAATGGATGATGTTCCTTATGAAAGTACTAGTAGGTACTAGTTGGTTTGTCTGTTTGATACATCTAATAGTATATTTAATTTTTTTCATTAATAATATGGGGTTAACTTAGTTATCCTGCTCAGTGGTTGAATCTTCAGGAAATGTCAACATAAGCACATACATTGTATTTGATACATGTATGTCGGTGACCCTCGACTGCAATTTGGGTTACAGACAGGGTAGCCTTAGGTGTAATTATTTCTAAGAGATGAACCCGAGTTGAGGCTTAAACTTACCAACCCATGAGCGAGTCAGAGATCAGCACTCTACCGGTTAAGCTGGCCGGGGTAAGCTGTCGGTCAAAAGCTATTCATAGCTTAAGTTATAATGTTTGTATACCATACCGATAATAAATAAATATTGATTTGATTTGATTTGGGGGACTTACTTTTGCTTAATAATGATCTTAAATAATATTATAGTTGTCAACAATATGATTTTTATGTATTTTAAAAACACAACAAGTTAGGCTTGCAACAAAACTAATAAAAATATATGGATTATTATACAATTTACAAATCAAACATATTTAACTTAAATTAGGCTTGCAACAGAACTAATAAAAATATATAGATTATTAATTTATTATACAATTTACAAATCAAACATATTTAACAATAAAGTAGTCTTAGGTTAACTGAAATGTGCAAATACAAATTGTTTTTTATTTCTGAAAATTTAGAAAAATGAGCTAATATAAAAAAGGTTTAATTTTAATAAGTGGGTGTGTTAAAATTAACTTGCACTCAAAAATTATAAGAGTCTGGAGTTGTTTTAATTTCTGACAGGTTTCTGCACACCGTACAGTAAGGTATGACCATGTTATTTTTGTCAGTAGTTAATTACGGCGCCGTTAATTACAATGGTACTGAACTATTATCGAGCAGATGGTCGTTGAACGTTGTAATAAAAATAAACATTGCTTTTATTAGTTACAAATCGGCAATTTATCGCTTTTATTTTATTTATAAAGTCAATATAGCGGATAGGTAAGGTGTGTATACTGTAGAGCGAATACTGGCAGAACCCCCCCCCCCCCCCGAACCCTTAATCTCGCGTTATCTCGGCAGTCTCGTTACGCGTGATTTAACAATGTCGAAATCGTGATATATTTTGGTTAACTCACCATTATCATCGCGTCGACCATGATCCCGCCAGTGCCAGGCTTCTATTTGTTTACAGTGGAAGCTGGGAACCAGAATATATTCGTACAGAATATTTACACATGTTACGCACAATTTGATTGACTGACTAACTCGTGGCCACGAGTTAGCTATGTCGGGATCTCGAGATGACGAAAATGCTCTCCTCTTTTATTTAATGCACTCTGCCTTTTTTTCTGCACCGCTCTTTTTTAATTGAACGCCGCTTTTATTTAGTTTTGCACTCCTCTTTTTTCTATCTCGTGGCCACGACATAGCTAACTCGTGGCCACGAGATAGAAAAAAGAGGAGAGCAATTTTAAACAAGAGAAGCACCGCTCTTTTTTTAATTGCACGCCGATTTTATTTAGTTTTGCACTCCTCTTTTTCTAGAAAAAAGAGGAGAGCAATTTAAAAAAAGAGAAGTGAATGTCACCTCTATGCCTCCGTATATTTGTCATCATTTTTGTCATCTTTGGTTTGGAGACAAATAGCCGATTTATGGTTATCATCGCTAGAATAAAAATCTTGATCGCTTTCTTTTTCAACCATTCCATAGTTCTCTCTTCAATATAGCTTTTCAAACTCGTTTTGTACGAACCTATCAAATAAATCATTTTCAAGAAATTCAAATTCAAAAGGACAAACATTGCAAGACCGTCGATGACTGAGACTCCCATCTTCTTTGTCGAACACAAAAAGGAAATGGGGCACAGCTGTCGATGCCTAAGTCTCACATCTCCTTAGTCCATGCTTCAAATGGAAATGTGCGCATGGCAAAACACGCATCGAACGCAATTAAAAATATTGTTGGAGATGATACAAGGGTCGAAGATGAACCGTTAGTTAGCCAGGTATTTTTTGACGCCCCGTAACGTCATGGCCTGTTTTCAAAGGTTTGAAGTCTCTGATCCATATTTCGATATCGAAAATACAAAGACATGTTTGCAAACAAACGTTGTAAGACTCAGTAACGCATTCATCTGCTATTAATACAAACTTTATGTAATGTTGCTTTTGTACTATATATCCATAAAAAACGCCCGGCAAAATTAGCGGGAGGGGGTTGTCTTTTTAAAAACACAATCCCCTTGCTTCAACCCTATAAACATATTCCGGGCATATAATATAGAGCCGCATCACGCCCCAAAATGGACGAAAGCAAAAAGTGGCTGTGGTATACACTTCACCAACACGCACATTTTTAATAACGCTGTCTCTTGAACTTGAAGCCAGCTGGTTGCAGACCAGGAGTAGAATAGGATGCAAGACATAAACGAACATTAATGTTGAGGTAACAATCTGTAAAATGAGTACTTTATTCATCTTATCATAAACCCTTGAAGCTGTTTCAATCAAATTGAATATTTTCAAAACTGGAAACTTTATTTCTAAAGATAAGTTAAAGGAACGAAAGCATTGATTTGTAATAAAAAATACTGCCTTTAACGAAAGGAGGCATAAAGTAATCGCATCGAACATCCTTCTGTCCTTCCTTTCATGACCACGTGACTAAGAAGAATAGAATTGAGCCTGCATAAAAGAGATTGGTGAAGTGACCAAGTATACTTAAAGTTAGATTGGCAATTTTATTGACGCTGTACATACATTTAAGCGTTACAGATAATCTGCATGAGCTGCGGCAAGATCGACTGAAGGCTGTTGTAGCTGTGAACGTCAAACACGTGGTGGCTATCGGTTGCTAAAGCATTCAGTTCGGCGATGTTGATGCCTGTAAAGTGGAATGTATCATATAGCAGCAAAAAATGACCACTTCTTCGTCTGTACTGAATAAAAAACAATGTATCGACTATCGATCGACTCGCTGATCAAGGTAAAATAGTAACCAGGGTGAAGGATCAACGTGGTTTTCAGGGATTTACATACGGGCTGGAAAGAATGTAAACACATCGTTGAAAATGAGATCGAAACACGATCGGACGATCAACTCACGGTTATCGTCCGGCGATCGCCCGACATCGGATTCGTTGTACGTGTATCATGACGAGCTCCGTCCGGCGTCCGTTAGTCATCGTGTGGAGGCCCTCCGGCAATCAGACGGTCGGCGGCCGATGCATATTTCCCTGAGAAATACCTTGACTTTTGCCGATACACGTACAATAAATCCTATGTCGGCCGATCGCCGGGCGATAACCGTGCGTTGGTCGACCGATCCTTTTTTCGATCTAAACTCGATTCCTTCCCGGGCCCGACGTCGGTCAAAATTTTAAGCAAGAGTAAAACTTTATCCGGACGCCGCCCGATGCTTAGAAATGACCCGGTTTCCGTGCGATCATCGGCCGGGCGCCAGCCCAATGGGCGTAAAAAACGTCGTCCGCTGATCGGACGGTGATCGGTCTCTATTTGTGACTGAGGTATTATAATAACGTATTTTTGATGCATTTCACATTGCCAAAAGCAGCATAATAATGTATTTTATGCACTAGCTGAAATTCTTAGAAAAATTGTTGAAAGCAACTTAGATGAAATAAAACACCACTTACTGTTGTGTTTACATCCGTTGCAATTTAATTGGGAACTCTACAAAGTCACGTGATCCTGCATCCTGGTAATGTTACTGTTTGATTGTTGCCGTTTTTTGTCATTGCGAAGGATCTACTATATTTATGAGAACGACGGAAACGTCCGTTGTGTCTGTGATATGTAGTGAAATGTATTGTTATTTTTGACGATGCTGCGAAGCAGCTCGTCTAAGTTATCATACCATGAAAAAATTCTTCCCAATGGCGACCTATGTAAAAGACCGAGCTAGTCCGATTGAGATAGCTCGATTTTTCTAATCGGCATACCTCGCTGATGATTATTGATAAAGGAAAAGGAAGCTCAGCTATAAATAGGACAGCATTTTCTGGGATTTTTTTTATAATAGTTCGAAAACGTTAATTTTAAATCAGTTTTATTTAATCCATTATATGTTTATAGATCAATGAAACAAATATGCATTTTCTGTATTGTATTTGACATTTATCGTGATTCTGTAAATAAATTGCGAATGGAAACGTGTATAATTAGCGTTTAACGTAATCATGATTGTAAAGAAAACGAATTATTTCGAACCTGCCATTTGTAAACGTTATAACGAGTATGGTATATAAACCGCATAATAGCCGTACGACATCTATGAAACTCGCTCTTATGCGTGCTGTCTCATTTTGCATGTTTAATAAACTTTTCAAACAGAAATTACAGAGCCACATCAGTGCACACACTATGTTTGATCATTCATTCGTTTGTTGGATAGTGTTTGCTGTTTTAAACACATATTAGGTCATATCGCGGAGATTTAGTTAACCTTACCATGTGTTCATAGGCGAACTCACGTATTCAAGTCGTATTTGACTTTAATCAAAAGAGAAAATTATATGTTCATGCACATGGCCATGTGAAATCACGTCCGTACACATAACATCAATAACTTAGGAAAGGAAACAACGAAATATAAAGTTTTGTATGATATACATTTGAACTTAAAGCGCATATGGTGTAATTAAAGAGCATGTCAAGTTTTGAATATATCTACTACGTAACGTTATGTTATAACCCACACACGTTTTTCTGTAACTGACCGTTTTTTAAGATAATTGGTACAGAAAATACACGTCGAATATCTTTTTGAAGATATTTTTTGTTATATTTGATTCAGAATGTAACCCGCCTCCCATTTTCGCGTAATGGGTAAAGTTTCCCACTGGTACTACTTCCTCGTACCCAAACATGTTTCGTACATAAGTTTTTTCGTACCCAATTTTGTGTGTTTCGTACCCAAATATTTGTTCGTACCAATTTTTTTTTCGTTTCCATTTTTTTTTCGTACCCAAATTTTTTTCGTTACCAAATTTTTTTTCGTACCAAATTTTTTTTCGTTACCAAATTTTTTTTCGTATCCAATTTTTTTGGCATAATTTTTGTACCCAATTTTGTGTGTTTCGTATCCAAATATTTGTTCGTACCAATTTTTTTTTCGTTTCTATTTTTTTTCGTACCCAAATTTTTTTTCGTCACCAAATTTTTTTTCGTACCCAATTTTTTTGGGGCATAATTTTTGTACCAACATTTTCGTACCCATTTTTTACGTACCCTAATTTTCGCACCCACATACACAATTGTGGTGATGTAGATAAACTTAAATTGATGCTTTTTTATCCATCCTCTTCAAAAGCATCGTCACACCAGTACTATCAGCACTTTGATTTAACTTAGCACTGTTACCTGATCCGATAACAATGCTGATGACGTCATCGCTAACGGTGCGCAGGTTGTTGGCTTCACTAATTGTGTCTTGTTTATCATTGGAATCTCCGTCAGTAAAAACGATGACGACGTTCTTGTTATTGGGGCGGTCGCCATGTTGTGATGTCAGCATGGTAGTACGAGCCAGTTTCAAAGCCTCGTTTGTTCTCGTGATGCCTCCTTGGTACGGTACGGACGACAGGTTAAGCAGCAGTTGTTGTTTAGTCAAAATTTCGTTCAGGTGCCACATCGGCTGATCAATAATGCAATCAACCGATCAATCAATCAATCAATTATTCAATTAATCAAACAAGTAAAACATGAATGGTCATATACAAGGACCCATATTGATTCTTAAAGAATAATTTAAAGTTAAAAAGTGTTTAAGGTCTTGCTAAGGATTTGATATAAAATAAATAAATATGAAGATCCGCTCACGGATATATATTTTATCTTCGTAATATGTTATCAATACCTGCAAGTGACAAGGAATCGTAACTTATTTCTCACTTGAAAAATAATTTTCCGTAAAACAACAAAAATATGTTAAATGCATATGTAAATATGTAATTACACGTAAGAAATGCTTGTTGTAATGATGTAGAAGCTATAGACATCAGCGTTTTTTGAAAGCATTCAAAGGTCCGTGGCTTGAATATGTCCCGAGTTAACAAGTGTAACAAGATAAAGGGCAGGACTTACTACAGGGCTCATTAAACATAATTTGCCTCACCCTTAAAATCCGGATCAGTGGACGTAACATTTGGCATGTTAAGTTCTCTATTAAATTTTACAAACAGAGTCAAAAATAGATATGAGCATAATATAAATAAAGAGCTTGTGTTGTTGCATATGTAGAACGTTGAATTTTTGTTACAGATATTTGATTTAATTTAGGGTAATATGAGATCCTTAATAGATCACTTCACATAAACTTAACCAACATTGCTTAACTGGACATATGTCCATATGACAAGGACTTTTCCGAAATTTACCTACGATGTTAAAGGGATCTTTTCACGGTTTGGTAAATTGACAAAATTGAAAAAAAGTTGTTTCGGATTCGCAAATTTGCGGTTTAGTTATGATATTTGTGAGGAAACAGTATAACTGAACATTTGCCATGGTCTTATATAGCCATTATATGCATCTTTTGACGATTTAAAAACCTAAAAAATATAAAGCGTTGCAAAGTGAAATGATTGAATAATTTGGAGAGTTCTGTTGTTGTCGCTTAAATTTGTGAAACTACGAAGATTGCTCATACAAGGTATAAAATACGCAGTTTATGTATG
Source organism: Dreissena polymorpha (assembly GCF_020536995.1). Classification (NCBI taxonomy): domain Eukaryota; kingdom Metazoa; phylum Mollusca; class Bivalvia; order Myida; family Dreissenidae; genus Dreissena; species Dreissena polymorpha. The sequence continues at coordinate 676,507 of NW_026273318.1, read as the reverse complement.
CTTGGCAGGATAGCTCATTGGCTAATGCGTTTTTACTTCAGGATTCCGGCGGTCACTGGTTCGAGCTCTGCTTTTGGCTTCTTTTTTTTTCCTTTTTTAAATTTTATTTTTGATATTTTACTGGAGCTTTTAAAATTTAATGTTTACATTTATCAATATAAAGCATTTAATGACAAACTTCAAAACATGTCAAAATCTGTGAAAAGGCCCCTTTAATATCGGTTAGTAAGCCCAATGTCTTAAAAAAGCAGCAGGCGTGCAGCAAGAGACCATTTTTCGTTGCTTTTTCTGCTATGAATTCTTTTGCATTATACCGGTGTATTGGATCATCACAGTATAGTACATTTTTAATCACTGTTGATAACCAACCTGAAAAATTCTATACGCAGAAACTAAAGCTCTTCACAATCGCTTTATATACAGAAAATGCTGAGTTTTTACAGATCAGTTCATTTATAAACGCGATAAAACGTATGTCATTGCGCCTACACATACTTTTTTACCTAATCTTTGTCAATAAACATAGAGAATTACTACGATGGAATTTGTACTAAAGATTATTTTTTTACAAATATGTATTGTATCAAAAATTGAAAGCATGATTAAGTAACGAGAAACATTAGTAAAATAAATTATTTCGTAATTTTAAATACAAATATCATTTATAAGCAATAATTAGTAATTTGTCTATAATAGATCTACATATTCTAGAACATAAATATATAACTTACTTTAATCTTAATACTTGGGCGCTAGGAGTGAAGACTTTTGTATGCGATGTAATGGCATACATAAGCGTGGTTGATGGCGGTCATGACTTACATAAGCGAGGTTGATTGAGTACGACTTACATAAGCGTGGTTGATTGAGGTAACGACTTACATAAGCGAGGTTGATTGAGTACGACTTACATAAGCGTGGTTGATTGAGGTTACGACTTGCATAAGCGTGGTTGATGGAGGTTACGACTTACATAAGCATGGTTGATGTAGGTTACGACTTGTAAAAGCGTGGTTGATTGAGGTTACGACTTACATAAGCGTGGTTGATGTAGGCTACGACTAATATAAGCGAGGTTGATGGAGGGTACGACTTACATAGCTTGATTGATGGAGGGTACGACTAACATAGGCGTGTTTGATGTAGACAACAACTGACATAGACGTGGTATATAAAGGTAAGAAATAAAGCCATCGCATTTGTTTGAGGTAAGATTTAATTAAAATAGGCGTTGTTGATGGAGGTAACAATCGCCATAGGCGTGGTTTATGGATCTTACGACTTGCTTATGCATAGATGATGGAGGTAACGGCTAACACAGGCGTGTTAGATGAAAGCAACGACTTATGTAGGCGTGTTTCATTGATGCAACGACTTACGTATGCGTGCGTACTGTAGGCAACGAGCCCCGTCATTGCGTTTGCGGGACCTATGGTCAGTTGTTGGACAATTTCTTTGATGAAGCCCAACCCCTGCAAAAAGTTTGCTCGGCCAACACTTCCAGAGTCATCCAGAACAAACACAATGTCTCGATCGCATCCTAGCATGTTATATATATATACATATACAATTCTATACGATATTTTGTGTTGGTTATTTAACAGCTGTGTGTTCAACACTATGATCAATCTGTACACAGCTAACATACACTATTTGACGAGCCGATTTATGCGAGTCTAATATGAACATGGCATTTGTGTACTCATGCAAATGAATCACATCATTATACACAACGTTGTTGAATAAATATTGTTATTATTTACCTATAACATTGTTTGATTCATTTGCATTGTTCTAAATCAGTACGCATTTCAACGTCAAGTCTGCGAAAGAGCGCCACATATGTCTACATATTATCATCACCTTATCACAATGTGTGACGATAGCTATTAACTATTAATCGTGAAATAAGTCATGAGAAAATATTTAACTTTATAATAAATGATTACTTCTCATTTTTGTATGAATGAGATGATGTTTTTCACGGCTGTGAAACATAAAATTGGAGATGTATATCGGCCGACAACGCTCACCGTGTGGAAACGGTCCTGATGACGTAGGCGGTAGCCTCGTTGTGGTCGTTGTCTTTGTTGTCAGATAGTTGGGAGAGTTGCAGAAGTCCGTGTCGCAGCAGGCGATAGTTACGTCACGACCGTATCGATCCCGCTCAGACTCGCTACCGTCCCGCTTGCCGAACCCGAAACTCAGTCCCAGGCAAATCTGAATGCGGGAATCGTTGTTCTTGAATGCATGCGTAATTGTTCTCTTAATAGTATTTATACATTTCTTTAATCAAAATGAATGTTTTATCGTTATATATTAGAATAACAAGTGTCCTGTAGTGACTACATATATATATACATGTATTTACTTGTTACCCTCTACTGGTTAAATTAGTCAACGACGATGAATATTACAATAATGATCTATAAGATACTTACTGCTTTTAGTTCACATGCCAAGATATACTCATGGTGGCCAGCTGCTGCCAGATGCTTAGTAACACAGGTCTGCAATGCAGGATGGATAAATATTACGTTAACTTGGGCATAAATAGTTGCCCATACATTTGTTCAATTTATCAACGTATGTAACTTACTTAAAAAGTAGTCATCCAGATTAGCATGGTATCTTATTTTGTAGAAATATATTTAGATGTTTGTTTCCAATTACTCGACTGAATTTCTTTGGTGCCGACACAAAACCTTTTGTGTAATTCCAGCCATTCAATTATCATACATTATAATCGCAAAATTTACTTTTCATCATAAAGAAGATATGTTGCAATCGGATTTAGAAGATTTCATTCATTAAACAACCTCACAAAAAAACGAACCACCTGCCTTTTTGGATATAAAATGCGTAGGAACTTTATCACAAATACGAATCCCGTATGAGTTGATACAACCTATCTTTACCCCATACCGTGCACAACAAATTATGAAAGAAAAACATTATTTCGATTTTAACAGGATGTTGTATTTCTTAATTCATATTGTAAAAGCTAATGCACGAGAATTGTTTTCATGTAACATTACGCAACCGTCGTAAACGTGTGTTAACGACATCATTTAATAATAACAAAACAACACGGCGTCAGTTTCATTAATACATTTGAGCGAAAGAAGTAATTTTAATCGATATCAAAGATGGTTAGCGTGTGGCTATGATATTAATAAGTAAAAGCATCATTTTGAATGAAAAATAATCAAATTATAACGAATTATCGCGTAACCTACTCGTCGACGATCTGACCCGATCCCAAGACTGTAATCTTCACGGAGTAAAGGGCATTTTCCCTGCAAAGTTCACGGACCTCGGAACCATCATTCAATAAAACGTATGAAAAAACATTCTTATCGTTCTTGTCGTTACATTATGCATCACAAATAACTGCCTAGCGCCGTTTGAAACCTTTGTTTACATACATTTTAACTGGCCGACATGTTTAGCACACGAGTGATTTCATTGGTCCAATGCGAAGGTGTGCCTTTACTCCCTGAAGATTTCATACTTGAATCGGTTCAGATCGATGACGAGAAGGTTACGCGAGTTGTGTATCGTATTAGTTTTTAAATTTTGATCCAGCATTTGTAAAAAAAGAACATATTTACATTTCCAGAATGAAAATTAATTTCTGCGTTTAATAACCCCCCCCCCCCCCCCGTTCTCACAAAGCTGCGACTTTACGACGATCATCCCGATCAGGCCACGATCTGAAAAAAAAGGATCGAGGCCGATCGGAGTCTAAATCGAGCAATTAGGAACATTATGGTCTTCATTTCGACCGTTCTACGATGCCCCTACGTCAAACGCTTACTGCGTTTACTGCCGCGACATTCAAGATCATACTACGACGCTATGCTGAGCTTTTACTGCGCTTTTACAACGATCATGAAGATCTCTCCACGATGCTTCCGCGCTGCCTGTGCAATTACGGCGCTTCTACTACGCTCTTTTAACGACTTTACACTGATTCTTGATGGCCACGATCCCGCAACGCTTATTTTGAGCATGTTCAAAATAAGCGTGGCAAGAGCGAAGAGCTCTCCGATCACGAAGACTCTACCGCGATCATACTGCGCTTATGAAGACTCCAATACGTTTCTCCTGCGATTTGTCACGATCGGCCACGTTTTCGGCCAAGCTTTGATCGTAGTAGAAGCGGCGTCTATGTGTGAACGGGGGGTTAGACCGAGTTTATTGAAATCGCTGTTCAAATCGATGCACGCTATTGTCGGGCCTTTTTGAGTTGAATACCTATATATAGATGATAGTGAAAAAAAATCAGAGAAATGATGTTTCGATATAATTTAACTATTTTTAAATCAAAATTATGTTTTTAATAATTAATATCATAGCCACACGCTAACAACATGTGATCGATATGACATTGAATGGACGATTCTTAAAAAAATACAGCTACAATAAAATGTTTAATATCGCTTCCTTTTTTGAAAGTGTACTTAAATTGTTTATCACAAAATATTATAGTTTATATATTAATACTTTGTACTAGCATGGTAGGTTCAAACGATGTAATAAGAGCGCGTCTAATTGCGTGCATACACTCTCCTCGAGTTCTTCAGAGCTATTTCCAAAACATTAGGCTCCATCCATAATTATTGCATATTATCCCACACTTGATGTGCTTTGTTTACAATACAAAAACGAGTGTCGTGTTCATAAGGTACATACATAAACATCAATCGAAAAGGATTTAATTAACATAAATCAAGGTGATTAAACGTGACGTCAACCTACCTGGTTAATGGAGCACGTGGTGGTGGTATTGCAGTCCAAGGGGTTTAGCACGGGGGTCGGGCAGGCGTAACATTCCAGAGCTTAAATGAGAGGTGTTACCATTTTCTGTTATTTGCTAACAATAAACACAATTCCCGGGTTGAACATAATATTTCAGGGGGGGGGGGGGGGGGGGGGGGGGGGGGGGCATGCGTATACGGGAGCTTACCGGGTTGAAGTGAGGTTGGATGGCGTCGTTTTCGTGTTTTTCGTGAGGGAGTAGCGGATATTTTCACCCTGTAAGCAACTTTATATTTCTTTTAAATGAATACGAAATTTCGGCTCTACCATGTTTGTGCCTCCCTCTGTTTTTTTTTTGTTTCAAGATCGTAGACGTCGTGATAAAAAAGTTATTGAAAGAACACCGTCCACAAATCTGTTTTCTTCCAACGTTGCGTTCGAGAAATTGGATATACAAATATCATTTGCTCTTATAATACACAGTATTAACGCCAGTGTACAGTAAAAATATAAATAAATAATGATTATTTCATTTTCCCGACTTCGTTTCATCTCTGATAACTTATTTATTGCCAGAACAATGGTTTAACAACCTTTATGGGAACTGACTTCCTTTTAAGTACATTTTCGGACATGACTTCCAAATGACAAACACCATCAGCCTAATCAGTCATCCTAGCAATTTACATCATACTTAATCAATTGAAAAGTGAGGCCGAAGGACCGCTAGCCGAAGAGCGGGCTGGATTCAGACGTGAGCGAAGTACAGTGGAACAGATCGTCAACTGCAGAATCATCATTGAAAAACACCTGCAACACCAACGTGAGCTCTTCCACAACTTCATTGACTTTAAGAAGCTTCGAACGCGTCCAGCATGATGGCTTATGGTATGTTATGAGGGGATTCAACATTCACAACGAATTGGTGTAAGTAATTCAAAAATTATCCGGAAAGGCCAGCAGCGCAGTACTTCTCAACGGAAAGAAGGGGGACTTCTTCAGGACATATGTGGGTGCCCGTGTAGGTTGTCTGCTCTCGCGCGTCCTGTTTAAACTTTTCATTGAGAAGATAATGCAGGAGACTCCCCATGACCACCACACCTCGATCTCCAACGGTGGAAGACCAATCTCAAACTTAAGATTCGTTGATGACATACACCTCATGGGTGGCACCAGTGAACTTCAAGATCTCACGAACAGACTCAATGAAAGAGCAGGAGCATGCGGGATGGAGGTCAGCACGGAGATGTCGAAGGCCATGGTGAACAGCGCGACCAACACCAGTGCAAACATCACCATGAGGTCCGATTAAGAATTGCCATTGCGACCGCAGCGATGGCCAGTCTGAGCAGGCTGTGAACAAGCAGTTCCGTCTGATTCGCCACCAAGTACAGACTCTACAACTCCCTCGTAATCTCCATCCTACCATACGGTTGCGAGACCTGGACCCATCACGCGCACACATAACTTAGGATACAGGCATTTAAACATAAACATCTCCGTAAACTGCTCCGCATCTCATACAAGGAGCACAAGACTAACGATTACGTCGGGAACATGACTGCAACACTTATTTGTCCACAAGAGCACATACTGGCGACCATCAAGCAAAGTAAGCTTGCTTGGTTTTGACACGTCATGACTCATCAGGCACGACTATCTGTGCAAGACTGTTCTCCAGCACGCTCGAGGGAGGTCGACGTCGATACCGTCTGAAGAAAAGCTTGATGGACAATGTAAAAGAGTGGATATCCCTTCCCATGGATGAATTACTCTCAGCAGCACACAACATACTGGACTGGAGGAGGATTTATGTATCGTCGTCCCTCATTCCCCTCCCCAACGGCAAGTCGGTCAAGGAATTGATGGTGATGATGATGATAATTATGATGATAATAATGATGGTGAAGATGATGATGATGATGACGATATGTTGGAACTAACCTCACATAAACCCGGTCAGCTCTCGTATACGTTTGTCCCCCTTATTGAAGTACTGTTTTATTATTAGCGTACCAAAAATGTTTGCTTTTTTGATAAGGAATTGTAGCCATATTAATTAATGTCCATTTATTACATAAAGTTTAATAATTCTTTTCAATAACATTCGTGTTTGTTGTGTATTATAATTATTATATTTAAATAAAACACAGTAACCATCACAGGTTTTGTTCATATTATAGATGTTGACCTAGCTAGCTACACGCCGAATATCATCACACAATTACTCTTTTTTTAATAGTAATAATAATACTATTATAAATTTTGACGCTTATTATAATTTTAACAATAACTTCTTTCTAAACTATCCCGCTTCCACTCTGTGGGTTGTTACAGCTGTCCACATTGCTCCTTTTCTACCGTAAGTTGTTTTCGGTGTTTGCAACAGCTGGGTCCGGTTCAAATGGTATATGCTCCACTAATCATTAAGTTTTATTTGAGGTATTTGAGGGTTATTTGTTGGTATTTTGTGTCGCATTTTCCTGCGGAAACACTGTCCATCAAGAGCTTTGATGACGTATGATCTTTGTAGATAATCGTATTTCTTTACGTTATGTTTTCTATAGATTGAAGAGGTTTGAATTCTTACATGCATATCATGGATTGTCTTTCTATTTTTTTCTTTATAAGATTTTCCGAGTTGGGAGTGAATGTAGCCCAACCTCTTCCCATGCCTTTGAAAGTATAACCGTATTTAATTTCATTAGAACACTGTTCATGCTCGTGATGTTTTCCAACACATTATTCTCTAAATTTGAAACATCACGACGACTGTCCAGTCAATCGTGTATGAACGTATCGTTTAATAAACTTATTCCTATTCATTTTTCTGTTGCATTCTTTTTTCATCGATGAATTGCTCTCATAACATGTCAATACTATCCTGTACCCCAGCTAATGTGTATTCTTTCAACCAAGCCATATTCCCATCGTCTGTTAGGCAACTGTAAACATCATTTCTACTAGTCAAACTTACCAGCATGAATATCTTTCGGAAATCTTTTGACGTTGTTCATATAAAACGTTGTTCATTAAAACTAGAAATGTGTCTGGCCTTAAACTTGTATTTAAGTTTTTATATGAACGATTCTAATGGTAATATTTATTCCTCTCAATCTTTAAACAACACATGAATATGAAAGAGAACAGTTTTATAAAGTAAAACTATCACTGTTGTGTGTGAAATTCCGCCAGCATGGCGCTTTGTCACATGGGATAGACAGCTCAGTTTTATGAACTCGTTTCGAAACAATACATGCTTCATACATGTGCAGTTTCGAATTGAGACATAATATGATGGTCGAGATAAGCCCTGGACAAAAATTCAGCATGTGGAGGCACACGGAAAATTATTGTGAAATTTCTAGAGCTAGCACTGCGGTTCTTATGCAATGAAATTTCCACCATTGAGATATGTTTATCTACTAAATATCAAGTTGATACCAATGAGATATCGTAACCAAAGCCGTTTCAAGTTTATACCTCTTTTGATAGGGAACGTTCTAGATCAAAATACAATCCTAACTATTTTCTTGAAACATAAAATCGCTAACTTTGAGCAAATAAATGCAAGAGTTTTAGTTCTTGCCGAAATGCATATCTCCTTATTTGGTGATGAGATAAACATACCTTTATGTTCTGGACAAACGTTTTAAGTTTATACCTCTTTTTAAAAATGCTACAGAATCTAAGTAACATTAACAAGGGAAAATAAATATACTTATAGAGAATTAAAGAGTTATGCTTCTTACATGTATACACTGCACACCCAATAAATGAGATCTACATAACTCTTAAGGTTTTATTTGATACCACTTTTAATTTTCGAAACATACCGAGAACTAATAAGTACAAAAATAAAAAAGGGCACAACGTCTATAAATATGAAAGCAATAGCCAATGTTTTGTTCACTGCACGTTCCCTCTTGTATCTATACACATGCGAAGTTTAAAGGTGATACCTCTTATAGTTCTCAACATATGCTGCGGCAAAAAGATCCGACAGCCGGACGACGACAACGGCCAGACGGGCAACCTAGAACCAGTAGACCCCCCCCCCTTAAAACTTATTTGTGCGAAGGTAAGCATAATTTACTTCAAAAGATACCATACATCAAATTCTGATTACATCAATGAAATTCATATCAACCATGTTGTTCCAATGAAAATATCGATACCAACAAGTTTATTGGAACTAACTTGCTGATTCAATTTCTTTAAAAGTACCTCAACCTTCTATTGTATCATTTCATCAACACTTTTGATTCAAAGTGTTCAGTTGCTAATTATATTTTTATTAAGGACGTTCCTGCTACTAACATTAAAATGGTCCCAGAATGTATAACAACATATTTTAGAGCGATTGATTGTACATCCGACCATCAAATCACTGTTCATTGCAATCACAGAGTCGAATAGCTTCTTGAGATCGTCACGTCGATCATAAGCAGCGTATCTTATTGCGCTTTGTGCACTTTAAGCGGTTATAAATACAAATTTTATTTCACAATTTGTTATATATATGCAGGAAAATGTCTCAAATCCTGAGTTTTCTTAAATAACCATACCAAGAGTTTTGATTATGTGACTTGACCCTCCTATGTTTATCTATCTAGTATCTCATTGCATTCACGTGTTCTTCTGGTTATAATACTTCTTGTTATGCTTTTAACGTGCTTCTTGGATTCTACTGATGCGTTATTATTTGTCGCTTGGATAGTAAGTTCTTGTTCTCATAGCAAGCGCAATCGGAGATCAGTTTTATTGACACTAAACAAAATTATGTCACGTATTATTGATATGTTTCAGCTGTCCATACTCACATGTGCTATAAAAAAATCTTAAGCTCTGTGTCTTGCTCAAATATATTACTGCATTGTGTATTGAGTATTGAACAAGTGTCTCTCGAACCCCACATTTCTGTTTGGACTGCCGCATTTTTTTAACTTACTTGGAAGTGCATTGATTTTTTTACCCATCTGCAACGATTTCTTTTAAAGGTATTGTGGACTTCTTCACTTACAATGATTTTCAAAAATTTTGAGAAACCCCCCTAATCTCATTTTCATTTAAGTTGCGTTAGAGTATAATTCAAATTGCGTGTTGAGTTGCCAATACATTCCTGTGAACTTTACATCATCCGAAAGCTTATCTGTCGGTGACAAATTTAATTGTATTGTTCGAACATTACATATACAATTAAATAAGAATAATTGCTGCCCAATAGAAGTAGTTTACTACTGCCACCATTTGTTCTTGAATTATTGCAATCAATAAAAAATGCAAACACAATTATCTTGTTAAAGGGGCCTGTTCACGTTTTGGTAAATTAACAAAATTAAAAAAAAAATGTTTCAGAATCGCAAATTTTTGGTTCAGTTATATTTGTGAAGAAAGAGTAATACTGAAAATTTACCATGCTCTAAAATAGCCATTATATGCATCTTTTGACGATTTAAAAACCTGAAAATTATAAAGCGTTGCAACGCAAAGCGATTGAATAATTTTGAGAGTTCTGTTGATGTCGTTATATTTTGTGAACTATGAAACTACGAGGATTGCTTATATAAAGTATAAAATACATCCAGCATGGTATGAGAACGGATGGTCGAGTGGTCTTAGTGGTAGATTTTTTACTCCAGGACTCCAGGGGTCAGTTGTTCGAGCCCTGTTAATGGTTTCTTTTGTTTCTTTTTTTTCAATTTTATTATTGATTTTTTACTGGAGCTTTTTAGATACAATGTTTACATTTATCAATATAAAGCATTTAATGACAAACTTCAATGCATACCAAAATCTTTGAAAAGGCCCCTTTAATATGTATTATAAGTATAAACATATTCCCATGCTATTCCAATAAAACATATTCATATAATCAATCTACGGATTAAATGTGAATGGTCACCCGATGTATAAACTGATAAGATATACAGTACTAGCCAGCCCTAAATGTTCAGCAAGTCCAGTAATAATTATATAATTCGATTCATCGATGATTGTGAGTGACAAATGATCGAAACTTTAGTTTAAAAGTGCACAAACATTGTCTTGTTTTATTTCGTAAAACGTTTACAACTTACGACAGTTTCCACAGAAGCGTCTACACGTTGTTTGTGAGAATGCTGCGTCGTTGCAAAGGTCTGGCTTGGCCATGGAGAACAGAAGGCATGCCTGTGCGTCAAGGTCACGGCAACTGCTCTGTGGGTACTGGGCAACGCATGCGCAGAAAAGTGCAACTAAAAATTAATAATAGATACGGAAACAATAATTACTAATGGGGTGAGATTTTTACAAATGAAAATGAGAGCCTCATAGATATTTACCTGTAACTTTAATAGATTCTTACTATGATAGTGAAGGCCATTGAAGCAGACGGCATAGGGTGTAAAGAAGTTGTAGCGTGTCTTTTCAGTGAAAATACCAAACATTTGATGTTCATAAAAAAGTCATGTGATGCCTGCAGGGACCGCAATTGGGTTTATATTCGTGAATATTGCATGCGGAAATTAATCCACTCGTTTGGGTGCTGATAAAGATCTGCACTTCCTTAAGCCAGGAGCTATCGGGTGGGCGGTTGATGTTTCTGTGCCACTTTTTTGATACCTTGTGTCATTGTAAGCCTGTAAACCTTTAACCAACTGACGCTCTGTATGATTATAAAGGAACCAGTTTCTGATATATACACAGTGTTGCTGTGTTTTTTAAAGCACAAAATGACGTCATTAGTGTGAAAAAATGATGTCATTATACCAGCGGAATTTCCAGTTAAAACTCTTTTACAATGTAAATAAACGGTGAATTAAAGCAAAAAATAAAAAGAAAATGTGTTGGATTCGGTGGAATGTCGATTTTAATTCACTCGTGATCATAGAAAAAATATATAAAATTATTGATGATAATCTAAAAAAGAAAAGTAGTTCCGAAAATGTGTTATTTTCATCGGTGAAAATAACAATTGCGTTATTTTCACTGCTGTTATTTCACTGCAGAAATGTCATATTTTATCATTAGGTATATAAGAAACTATTAACTGCAGATGTTGATGAAGCATTATTTGATTTGGCGTCTTTGTTCAACAATTAGTGCTGCGATGAAACGAGCAAGATTTCATTGAATTAATTGTTCAACAAATAATGTGACTGATCTACAGAAAAAGATAAATCAATGCAATTGGGCTTGTAGTTCAAAACGTGTGTTGACCTGCTGGCTATCATTAATATTTGGTATTAGTATGCTGTATTATATATGTGGGATGGTAAACATTTGACCTAGTACCAGCACCTTACACATCATGTGCTGAAAACATCGAAATATTGAAAGACAGTCATACTGTATACTAATGCTAGTCTAGTTGATACATAAGAATAAGAAAATCATCATTATTATTTCAGTGCTTAGCAGAGGAAAATTAAAAAAAGATATTCTTCATAAAGTGTTTTAAGTACGCTATTTTTAATTAACTACAAAAAAGGAAGCACTTACGAAACCCAACTAGTCGACAGACCACCATTTTGCCATGTCCTACTTTGAGAAGTAAGAGGTCGAGCTGAGATAAGGCAATTTCATCGTCGTGGTAAGGGAATAGATAAATAAGAATGCACGTTTTGGTGGTTGGGATTGTATGTGTAGCGTTTTGACAATCTAAGTGTCCTTAAATTGCCTTAACAGCGACCGGTGTGTTTGTTATTTAGGCACCATTAAAGAAAGCGTACATACGACTTAGTGATGGTCACTTTACAAACATAAGTAAACAGAAGTCATTATAAGACCAGTTTCATGTTTGAATGCTATTACTGTATCATCTAATAAGTATACAATTATAATTATACACGAGTTTTATCAAATAAAAAAATGAAGTATATATATAGCACAATGCTGTTTCAATCTGATTAATAAATAATAAATAAATAGATCTAATAAGTGAAAAACAAAATGTTACCATATAAACATAAACATCGGACCAATTATAAGGATAGTTGATCGCATTTATGTTCAGTCTCATAGGACAACGCCGATTATCTTCGTTCATTGACTATTTTAAGTTTTTTGTCCGATTATTTGGGTAAGCTTACCATTACAAGTATTTCCAATTGTTCAGTTCTTGTTATTTAAGTTTGAAGAGTAAATACGACTGATTAACACACATTACGGTCCAATACCAGAATAAACAAAGGGAGATATTCGATATCGTATTCAACAATTAAAACGGTACGCACAGTGTATGCACGCAATCTAAACAGTGCTCGCCGGTGTATTAAAATGATTTAAATGCTATTCCCATTAATGAAGACTTCATAACGAATATAGTTTGAAGATCATATATAGATTTGTCATCGTAGCAACTGTGGTTCGATGGATTTTGATGTTTTCTTATCAACGATGTTTTAGGTCTGGCATTGCGAGTAACGTAAAAACGGCCATTCGTTGTTGCCGACCCAATACTTATTTTATACACGTACAAATGATTCTTAAACTACGTAAGAAAGTCTGAGATATAATGTTTGTGTGCAAATATGGATTTACATTTAAAGTCAGTGTTACTTATATTGTGGATCCTTACTCCCATTAGTGTAAGTCATATTTATGAATTGTAATGCGCACGAATAATATAGAAAGCAATATTTGTATAAAGAATAATCGGATAGATTTTTCCATGGTCACACACATTTTTTAAAGATAATATTTTCATTTATCTTGAATATGTTGATGCAATTATTACACGTACGTGATAAGTGTTTGTTTAAATAAATGCTGCTTTTATGCATGTACAAGTATTGCAAAAAATAATTTAGATTAAGAGCATAAAGGTTTTATTGTTTTATTGCATAACAAAACAACATAGCTAGAACATTACATGGAAATATATTTTTCTCGTAAAGTAGCATTTCTTGAAAACACTATAACATCTAGTTACGATGTGCTCATACATTAATCAACATTGTATGGGGCATTCTATATGTATGCATTTGTCATGTGAAATACGACAGGACACTTTTATGTAATTGAGCCGAGTCGCGTTAAAGTCTGTATTTAGTGCCTTTGTTAAAACGCTTGCTAAACGCTTTAATACTATGCACGAATGTGGTATAAGCAACGTTTAACAATGACGATGTCCGGTGATCTTTTTTTAAACAAACTATTAACTTTGAAAAATATTAAAATATAACATACAGCTTTAAATTAGTATTCTGTTGTTGTTTTAAATATAAGTTTTGTCGTTGACCGGTCGATTCTTACATGTAGTATTTTTAATTTAAGTGAGCTTATTATAAGATTATCTAAATGTGATTCCGAAATACGACCCCTGATGCCGGTTCATCTTAAACGAACGCGCTTACACGTATCTTAATGAACGGCTCAGGTTAATCAATACTTTAACATGAGTTAATAGTTCATTGTCTTAAATTTATAAAACGTGTTATACTCACTATAGTGGTATACACATTTGTTTACAAATAATATTTTAAGTCAATAAAATTTCACCGATTACGCAGATATAACCATAGCTGCGGCTTCTTGTATTATTTGCAAATGTTTATAAAATAGTTACCCAAATTTAAACAATTAACAATTTTTACTTTATTGAAGTACAATTTAGGTATTTTGTTTGCTGTTTAAAATTAAACCGACTTAGGTTTATTTTTGAAATAAAAACATGTTTACTTTTTAAGGTAATAATTACATTCCGAGTTCTCAAAAATATTTATTGTACCCGATTTAAATAAATGCAAATAGAAGCACTTAATTACATGAAGATTTCTAGCAATACATTGGGCAAATATTGAGCTGTGCGTTCTATCTGATTTGTTCTAGCTAGTTCTAACGTTCTAGCTCAAAAGTACTGCGGTTAATTTATATTGTTTCTTTATAACTGTCGATTAGCGTTAAAAGTATAACTAACTCAATAAGGATCGGTGTCATTTAATTACTGAAAATCTTAATCCTCTTAGGCTCTGCTAGCAGACTTAACTCGGCTGAGTATATTATTGCATAATACCTTTTCAATTTTGAAAGCCAATATACACAGATTATACAAACACTAAATAAATATTTATTTAGTTGAAATGCGAATATGAACGAGAAATGTATTCAAAATAAAAAAATACAAATGGCGCTTAACTACATATACAGATGATTATACACAACCAACAAATGCACGGTGGTCATGAGTTAAATAAAAACACTGCCCGGGGCTGTCATGTTAATGATATGTAGGAGACTATTTGTGAACAACATTATCACCTTCTTCACCGGAGTCAATTCCAAATTTCACAATTTAATGTGACGAACGGGTTAGAATTGTTCGCAGAAGTGAAAAAAAAATATCTGTATTTTTTAAATCCAACCATGTAAAATATTTGGCATTGTATACACTCATTCTTGATAGTTCCAGACGGTTAGACAGATGAACCGATTCAACCGACTGACAAACACGTTGTAAAAAGAGCTTTAGTCAGCCTATTGTTCTAGTCTTTACTCTTGAATAGACCAAGCATGTGCCAGTGTTTAATAGTTTACTAATTTATGAAAATTTTCAAAACCTATGTGCACCGAGGTTTTGTTGAGTATTTAAACGTTAAACGAACAGTGTCAGGTTTCCGCATTCCACCTATAAGCATTGTTCTGTCACCAGATATCCTTCAGAACAAGTCAGTTTATGTTATTAAAGACGCATGTTGACATATTTTTCGTATTTTGAAAAGATATAATTAACTGTACCTGTAACTGCAAATTTATTAAATAACATGGATTTAATCTATTTGATTTGAAATAATCTAAAAGCGCATATGTATTGCTGATTTGCTTTGCCTTCTTCGGATCTCAAACCCGAAATGTTGGGTTAAAAACGCCAATGGCCTAAGACGCAACATGTAATCCATATTGACTTTTATGTATTCGAAATAATCCTCAAACACATATTTGAATCTTACTGCAAAACATAGATATATACCGTTACATACATGATTTAGAATTTAATTCTTTGGAAAAACTGTATCAACAGGTACTTGAATTTCGTTTTAAAACTATTTTGTTACATTTTGTCGTATTCATACACATGCAATTCTTATCATTTCAGAGCGGTCAAACGCTGGTGCTAACATGTTCAAATGGTAAGCTTTACAATCAGTATCTTTCTCGTTCTGTAGGTTATGCCGCTTAACTGTGCATATTGTGTTAAACGTGCAAGTATGTTAAGAAGTATGTCCATGCGAGTTTTTGGGATCACCTTCCGTCGTTTGTCTTGAATTGTGCGTCGTTCGCCTTACACTGTGAACATTCAAAAGTGCACATGTATTATTCAATCTTAATTAAACTGCAGAACAACTGTCCCAATGATATCTTGGATGAGTTCGAAACTGGGTTACGTGATGTCAAAAACTAGGTCACTGGGTCTTATCAACGAAAAGGCTCGTTAAAACAATAGACGTACCGTTTTGCCCAATCTTCATAAAAATTTGGTCGCAAATTGTTCTAATGATATCTAGGTTGAGTTAGCAAGTTGCTCAGGTCCGATGATAAAAATGGCCACCATGGGCGGGCAGTGTTCTATAAAAGGCTAAAGTGAAACCTTTTTTAACACTTTAGAAGTCACATTTTTAAAGCAATCTTCATGGACCTTGGTCAGAACATTTGTGCTTATGACACCTCGACTGAGTATGAAACAGAGTCATGTCAAGTAAAACAACTAGACCACTAGGTCAAATAAAAGAAAACGCTTCAAACGTCACATTTTGGGGCAAAACTTCTTGAAACTTTGTAAGAACATTTGTTTTATTGATATGTAGGCATATGATATATGAAGTTCGAAAATGTTTCAGTCCGTTGAAAAACGAGGAAAAAGTGATAATCATTACATATATAAAATGCTAGTATCATGTTTAAGTTCTTGATGATGATGATGATGATGATGATGATGATGATGATGATGATGATGATGATGATGATGATGATGATGATGACGATGATGATGATGATAATAACAACGACGACGATGATGATGATGATGACGATGATGATGATGATAATAACAACGACGACGATGATGATGATGACGATGATGATAATAACAACGACGACGATGATGATGATTATGACGATGCTGGTGCGGCTGCTGATGATGATTATGACAAGACGTTGATCCAAGATTTAATTATTGTAGTTGAAGTAATGTTATAAAACTTGTGGATAAGAACAGGGCTTTCTCTGTTTCCATAGTTTGATATATTAATGTGCTTAATATTGACAATGTATGTTAAAATAAGAACTTTCATTTTCTGAACCTTCTTAGAATAGTTTAGTTCATGTTGGGTCTCAGACGAGCGCCTTCATTTTTTAAGTAACATTATAAAATATATACATTGTATATATATATAATGCTCGTTTTTCTAATATATTGTATAACATCTATTTCTTAAAATAAACAAATTATTTATTGAATAAAAGAGAATTTTATTTTGAGTTTGATCGTGATGGTTATGCACTGTAACATTATGTTCGTTGTTGATTTTAGTTATATAATTTGTGATATTGCTCTATTAATAGAATTTGACTTTAAGCATACAGTCAAATTTATTTCCGGTTGTCAACATGTGATGCATAATCATATATTTGATATGTTCGTTTTTCAGGCTGGGAGTTGATCTACGGCAAATGTTACTTAGTGGTTCCCTATAATTTCACATGGGACAGGGCACACCAGTTTTGTCGGAAGTGAGTACCTACTTTAAATTAAGTCTCAACAATATTTCATTAATTCACTTAGGTTTCCTAAAAGAAGATTTATGTGTTAAAACGGACTTTGATAATTTTTCATCAAGTAAAAACCAGGGCCGTCATTGGTTTTATACCTTGCGAAAAGCAAACGCGTGGTTCAATATATCCAACTATGAAATAAAGTGATGGTCATTATGTCAAGTAGTAATTACTTGTCTTTGTAAGGTATGGAGCCGTTCTGGTCGAACCCAAGGGCTATACATTGACCGACGCGATATCTCACCTAGCAACCGTTAGAGGGGTTGGCAACTTCTGGACAGGTACGTTGCCAGCGTGTGATAATGGATGGGACGATCGTGTTTATATGGTAAAATATGTACTCAAACAACGCGGTATGCGATTCTTTCATATTTATATCGTATTGAATATATTTATACAGCTCATTGAAAGCCAGAATTAAGGCGTAGGTCGTCAGGTTACTTATGTTTATACTGATGTATGACTTTTAATATAAGGCATTATGAAATTGATTTTGAAGCATACGTTTCGTGTGTTTGTATTAAAGACGTCTACAATACCGTCCAATCAAGTATGAGAGTTACAAAGTAGCTGTCATAATATTTTCTTTCTAGTCTAAGCGCTTTTGTCAGTAAATCTTTTTTTTTACGTTGATTGATGCATTGCCAAGTATTTTGCAGTTTACGAAAAGTAAAACTCGACATTTGTTTTATTAAATGGAATACAGTTTGCATTGTTACATGCGTTTATAAAATAGGTGAATTCATTTCTTAAACGTTTCACCGAAACATCAAACCGCTTTACAAATTTATTCTTACACAAATCAGCTTATAAAATTAAAATGGCATTATTTTATGTAAAAGAAAAACACAAACCAACAACAACTTACATAAAACAAAACTCAGTAGGTTAGCAACAATTAAGTAAATGTATAAAACCTACGTTTCACCTGTGTTTGTTTTCAATTTAATATATTAATTCTGCAGAAATGTTATTTTCCATCGCCATCTTGACATTTACATTATATTATATACGTCTGAAAAAATATATTTTAAAAAAAGTTCAAGAAGATTTCATATTCATAGGTTACAACCGTAGACTTATGGACTCCGCACCTGAGTACAAAGGTCAGTGGAGCGACGGACGCGATGCGGGTGTCGAGGAAGGGGTTTGGGCCCCTGACGAGCCGAACATCACATCCGGTCAATGCGCGTACGTCGGTGATCCCTGGGATCTCTGGGACTCTACGGATACCCAACGGCGGTGGTACATGGCGTCATGCGAAAACGTGATGATGAGCGTTTGTGAACGGACGCCATGCCCGGCAGGTATGCTTGACGGCAAAATATAGCGATACAGATTAAGCGAGTGTTAAATATGTTCATGCACGTGAAATTCAGTAATTGTTATTTGAGCCGCGTCATGCGAAAATGGATCTTATGCCACATGTGGCGAGCGCAACTCCAGACCAGCGTGCGCCATCGAACAGACTGGTCACGAGCTTTTCGCTATCAAGTCATACAAATTGTCGTGGTCTCAAAACACGGACAGGTGAGCTCTTTACCAGATTTCCGGATGCTACTGAAGCTAAGCTGGCCGTATATTCCGTGACACCCATCTTTGCATGCCGCGTCTCATTTATCGCTCATGTATGATCAGTATATGTATATACATATATAATATGATACTTCGTTAAAAAAGCGTTCATACCCTTAATGCTCGTCGATATTTGGCTTTAAGCATTATAAATATATTCATATATTAACTTAAAAATCTAAAGGGCGATTGATGCATTGGAAAAAGTCATAAAATATAATTCTTGAGTGTTTTAAGATTCAGAAATGACAACCGTTTGTCTGTTTCAGACACGTTCATCTGTGGTAATGGTCGATGTGTGGGTTTTCCGACCCTCTGTAACTCGGCCAACGACTGCGGAGACTATAGCGACGAAATGGACTGTCGTTAGTATCCATGGAAACCTTGATAATTTACAAAATATATTAGTAATTGATTATTATATATTATTAAAATGTAGTCTGGTGCTCTGAACCACAATGGCGTTTCCTTTATTGTAACGGCCGCAACGATGCCGTTAGGGTTACGCAAGCCACACCCAAGATGATCAGACTGAAGACGCTGGTTGATATATATATATATTTATTCTTGCATATTTTGTTTCTTCTCACTTCTACAACGTTTGTAATTTAAACTTGCAACTTTGGTACAATGTCTACCAACAATGTCTATTAACAACTTCTACGAACAACGTCTACGTCGAACTGAAACACCATAATGTAAGTGTATTCAAAATGTATCCTTAATGACTTATGATGTATTTACGATAAAAATTAGATAATTCTACGTTCGCGATAAAGACACATTGAGTAATCATTTAAACTAAAGAATAATAACAATATTATAATATTGTACCTCTTTTTGGGGGTATATCCGCAATTCTAATGTAATTAACGCATCGAATCACAAACACGTAGCGTGATCCTGTCGCAACGCAAAAAAACAAAGGTTCTCTATAGCCGGACAGATTTCCGCGAATGAATTCGGGCATGCGCAAACAATCATAGGCCACGCAAACATGGACATTAATTTCACACGCAGTAACACTTATGTCATGTCAAACTTATTCATGGTAGTAGTAAAGCAAATCCTAATGAAAACGAGAAGGGCCGCCTTTCAAAAACTGGCTTCACTTTAATTCAGAGGTTAATTGAAGTGATAATATTGGTAAAAAATCATTTTATGAAAAATAAATTGATTGAATGAAAAATATCTAACCAAGGTAAATATCGCACCGAACACAAATTATTTTTTATAAAAAAAACCCGTAGAAATCTCAACATAAAGGTCTGATTTACAACTGGTTTTCCATTTATATCAATAAAAGATATGTAGCCATAAGTTTTTAGTGAATTCTCTAAACATAGCCAATGTGGTTTTAAAAATTATTCATACGGGTCAACTGCATGGCGGTAAATTTCTCCAACATTCCATTTGGTACATTGGGAAGTCAAAATCAATGTATAATTGAAAGAGGCGAATATCATGAGGTATACGGCACATTATATCAAAAAGGGAACCTTAATCATGGTAAAATACATAATTATTTACATCTCCTGTGTCTTATATAGATTTCCAGTAATGTTTTCCTTCAGCGTCCCTCTGCGCGCGCAGCTACACATCTGCCATCGGGAACGTTTCTGTGGGATCATCTAACTACACCGTCAACGCCACATGTCTATACAGCATACACGTGGATATGGGCAGGAGAATTCGCCTTAAGGTTGAGTACATGGCGTAACCCGTAGATCACATATATGTGTATATTTCATAACGTTAAACATCTACATACATCTATAATGTAAGTGGAATTAATGTCTATTTCATGGTCTATTTTGTATATTGTTTGTCACGGTCAATAGTACAGTTTCTTAAACATGTACAAATTGGCATATGTGTTACTAGATGTATACTGTTTAATGCAATCTACATGCACCTACTTTCAGTTTAATTCTTTCGACACGGAGAAGAACATAGATTTCGTGGAGATTTGGGATGGCGGTCCTACCCTAGCAACCAGCACCCTAATTACCAGGTTGTCAGGCCACTCCCTTGGCGCCTTCAAGTCGTTCAGCAGCAGCACCAATCATCTCATCATTCAGTTCCTAACAGACGCTACGGTTCAGAAATATGGGTTCTCGTTTTCATGGAGTACAGGTGCACTTTGTTGGTTTATCATTATAAAGATATGCATATATGTGTTTGTTATATGACAAACAGCGAAATATGCACTAAAGAAGAATAACAGCAATATTTATTATTTATAAAAAGTTTCTCAAAGTTTAAACCTATCTTAATAGTTTTAAACAGTTATTGTACCCCATTAGGCCTATACCAGTTTGTGCATTCGTCTCTCCCCTTCGAATACCTTGTGCTTTTTGTAAGTCTGAGACAAAAATGTTTCACTGTTTTTCGTGAACATATTTTAAACTAACACTTTTCTAGATTACATCTGCGAAGTTCTTGAACAAACGGGGTTTAAATTCTCCGAACCTACTGATGGCTACACAAAGTCTCTATCAGGCACCCAGACGGTCTCCAGCTGCGTTACTGAATGTGACAGGAACGCCAATTGTTGGGGATTCCGGTTGACTGAGACCGCCACTCAGCGTGCATGCATCATGGTCGAGGAACCCGCGTCTGTCGTTGCTGACACGCAAGGAACAATCTACGTTAAAACTTGTCCAGGGGTTACACGCTCACAAGGTTAGAACACAATAAAGAGGTTCTTTCTTAATGGCTATATTATAATCAAATATGCATCAATATTTAAATTGATTGTAAGGAAACACTATACCTTGTTCAACGATACAAAGGGAGCAGATCTATACCCTATTAAAGTACGTTTTCCTTCTGTCGGTTTGTCCTGGTCCAGACTGCATTCAATGAATCTTTGTGGATAGGTTCATAACCAAGAGGTGGTGCATATATTACCAAGGATATTTTTTGTGAAAGTTCTGCATTAAGTATATAATGCAAAATTGGTTGACTTGCTTGTCTTGCCAATTCAGTAGCAATTTATAGTTGGGAATGTAATTCAACAAGTAATTGGTGGCATTTTTTTCATTATGAAGAGGAATAGCGCATACAAGCAATACATTCTGCTTCAATCATTATTCCAGAGTAATGGAACTTTTTATGCCCCCGGATCGAAAGATCGGGGGTATATTGTTTTTGGCCTGTCTGTCTGTCTGTCATTGTGTCAGTCAGTCATTGTATGTGTGTGTCACAAAACTTTAACCTTGGTTAAAGTTTTATAACTTTTGCAATATTAAAGATAGCAACTTCATATTTGGCATGCATGTGTATCTCATGGAGATGCACATTTTGAGTGGTGAAAAGTCAAGGTCAAGGTCATCCTTTAAGGTCAAAGGTCAAATATTATTGTATTTTTCGTTCCTAAAACTTTAACCTTCGTTAAAGTTTGGTCATAACTTTTTGAATATTGAGGATAGCAACTTGATATTTGGCATGCATGTGTATCTCATGGAGCTGCACATTTTGAATGGCTAAAGGTCAAGGTCATCGTTCAAGGTCAAATGTATGGCTTCAAAGCGGCGCAATAGGGGGCATTGTGTTTATGACAAACACATCTCTTGTTGAAATTGTTAAAAGCTTTATAAACTATAGAACTTTTAAAGATGTATGATCGAGTTAATATTGCATATTTGTCTGTTCTATTTTTTCAGCAAATAATGGCCATGCTCTAAGTTTAAATTTACATAATAAACATTACAGATTTTCTTTAATCATAGAAGATTAAAAAGTAACATATACATGTTTTCAAAACCATTTCATTTCATTCACAAATTTGGTGCTCCTTTGTTTGTTAATTTGCTATTCATCTTAGTACATGACAGGAAAAATATAATAATAGTGTTTGTAATATTGTATTGTGAAAAAAATGCATTTCGAATGTCATGTTTCAGTGATATTACCTGACATACCCACCGTGAGTGCTGATCTGTTGGCGGCAGACCTTCCACAGTACCTGTACTCTCCACGCTTTCCACTGTTCTATATCGGGAACTACCAGCAGGCATTCCATATCAGATCAACAGCCAACAGGCTAATCACCCTTCAGGTACATGTAATTTAGATCGTTTTATTGATCTTCCTGAGTGTGATGAATCTTTTGAATTACCAGCCCGTGTCAGCAGCGATGTCATTGTTAACGGTTTTGGTAATAAATTACTTCAGTGTTGCAAAGAGAATTCAATCTGTATTGTTAATGGTAGATTAGATAATGGGAATTACACGTATCATAATCCTACTGGCAATGGTTCAAGTGTCGTTGATTATGTAATTACAAATGCGAGACTATTTAGTAAAATCAGCTCATTTGTCGTTCACGATTTAACTGAATTTTCCGATCACTGCCCCATTGAATTTGAACTTAATTTAGATATCCATACTTCGATTGTAAACAATGATAAAAATATTGAAAAGATCATTTGGGGTCCTCATAATCCTGGTGCGTTTACCAACATTTTAGAAAATAACAGATGTGAATTTGATTCCATTCAAAACAATGTACTTTCTGGTCAAATTGATATTAATGCTTGTATTGAATCATTGTCGAAGTTAATTTATGATATTTCATTTACAATCCACGGCAAAGTGTATAAAAGTACTAAACAAGCTAAATCAAAAAAATCTCCATGGTTTAATGATGCATGTAAATCGTACAAAAATTCATTCTTGCATGCGAAACGGATTTTTAAAAACAATCCTCAAGAAAACAATAGAATTTATTTCTTACAACAAAGAAGTGAATATGCTAAACAAAAACGTTCTGCTAAATATAATTATTATAATAAAGAAAAACATAAATTATCTAACATGTGTCAACAAAATTCAAAAAAATTCTGGAAATATATAACAAAATTTACTAAAAATAAGAGTGAGGGTATATCGGATGTGTCTTTACAAGATTTCGTAGACCATTTTAAAAATATTTCTAATTCGATTGACATTTCGAGTCTGAATACAGAAAATGTACATGATTCTGATGTAAATATCGATGAACTGGATATGGATTTTACAGTAGATGAAGTGGAAAAAACAATACTATCACTCAAAACAAATAAAAGTTGCGATCTTGATGGAAATGTTTGCGACTTTATTATAGACGCAAAACATTTTATTGCACCTTATCTTGTGGTCATATTTAACTACATTTTTACTAACGGTACCTATCCTGACGCATGGGCCAAGGGTGTAATTGTCCCTATTCACAAAAAGGGCGATACTAAAAATCCTTCGAATTATCGGGGTATAACTTTAATCAATATTACTGCTAAATTGTTTTCTATGCTGCTCAGAAATCGAATTAATAAATGGTGTGAAAATAACAAAAAACTTAATGACTCACAATTTGGCTTCAGGGACAACCATAGTACAACTGACTGCATTTTTATCTTGCATTTAATTATCCAAAAAGTTTTAGCATCCAGAAACAAATTGTTCTGTGCTTTTATAGATTATGAAAAGGCTTTCGATACTGTAAACCACGATATATTATGGGTAAAACTGGTGCAATCAGGCCTGAGCTGTAAGATTATGAACATGATTAAGTCAATCTATTCAAACATAAAAGCATGTGTCCGTTCAAGCTCGACCATGAACTTTTCAGAGTTTTTTGACATATCAATAGGATTAAAACAAGGTGAGCCACTCTCACCTCTTTTATTTTTACTTTTCATTAATGATATCACTGATTATATTGATATGGTAAATCTATCAGACAAAGATATTGAACAGTTATCATTGTATCTTCTATTATTTGCTGACGACATCGCACTGTTTACCACTAATCCGATAAGTCTTCAAGCACAACTTGATAGTATATCGCAATACTCCACATCATGTGGATTAAAAATTAATGTTAACAAAACTAAAGTATGTATCTTTGAAAAACGTAAGAGCCATCATAATTATCAGTGGACTATAAATGAACAAATCATTGAAATTGTTGACAGTTTTTGCTACTTAGGTGTAAAATTGTATTATACAGGTAATATGCGATATGCTGTCAAAGCTCTCTCTGATCAAGCCCTGAAAGCTTATCATAATCTTTTGTGCTTATTTAATAATGTTAAAATGGATGTTAAGACCAAATTATATCTATTTGATTGTATGATTCTACCTATTCTGCTGTACGGCTCAGAAGTATGGGGAATATATAACTTTAAGGAAATTGATGCCTTACATTTTAAATTTTTGAAAATAATTCTTGGTGTAAAACAATCAACACCAAATATGGCTGTACTAGGTGAAACCGGCAAATATCCATTAGCAGTGTTGTGTAAAGAAAGAGCTCTTAAATTTTATATAAAAATAATGAATAAGACAGATTCCATTATGTATAGAGTGTTCACAAATCAAAGAAATATTAATACCTTTTGCTGGTTTAAAGCATGCAAATCCTACTTTGATTATCTGGGGAATGGTGATCATTTTGAAAATTCTAATATCAGCATTAATTTTGCCTCAGTGAGACAACGGATCCGTGACCAGTTTCAACAAACATGGTTAGAATCCATTTCAAATATGCCTAAGTTATCTTACTACTGTAAATTTAAAAGAACTTTTGAATATGAGGACTATTTAGACTATGTATCACACGAAAAATCAAGAATATCACTTACAAGACTTCGTCTGAGCTCTCATAATCTTGAAATCGAAACGGGAAGATACAGAAATGTAGATCGCAATAATAGAGTGTGTAGATTATGTTCACTAAACACTATTGAATCCGAATACCATTTCTTGCTATGTTGTACAACTTTTACTAACATTAGGAAAAAATACCTAGTAAATACTTCCTGGCCGTCTATGAATATGTTTATTAATTTCATGTCATCTAGATCTAAACGAAAAATCAGAAGCGTTGCTAAATATTGTTATAATGCTTCGATTTTACGTGATGCATTGCTTGCTGTGTGAACTCTGAATATACCTATTTGATGTATATATTTTGATGTTTAAAATAGTCATATAATATGTGGGTTTATGTATTTATGTATGTATGACTGTGTGTATATATATGATATTTTTCTGTGTGTCTTGGCCATAATCTTTATATTTTTTGTAAATGGCCCAAGGCAATGCTTTTGCCGTTTTTGCCAATAAACGAAACGTTACGTGTATTGATTAACATGTTATGCTATGATTAAGAATAGACTTTGAAACTATTCCGTATTGTATGTGAAAATGTAATTTTAAGATTGGATGTCAAAATTAAGCTATAATTACATGTAGATAAAAAATATTTAAAAAAAATGAAAAAAAAAATGTAATTTTACCAGGCTATGAACAGTCCCTTTTAATCATTGATAAATAGCCAGTGACAACATTGAATTGTTCGGCTGTTTTGTGTAGCACCTTGGTTTGTAATAGTTTGCTATGCAGCCTGTTATTTCCGTTCTTCGAGATTTTTGGTTTCTGTCATGGTTACCCAACCCTTAGCTCATGATCAATCCTTTGACCCAAGGAGCGAGTGTTACCAGCAATCCACAATCCTGTCTGTGGAAAATGAGGAGTCATAGAAAATATCAAAGCTAAGAGCGGAAGAAAAACACATGAGCACATGAGTCTGTTTACGGAATGAACACTATCATAAATTGCCTGTTCAGAACTAAACAGCCAGACGACAGGTATCATCACTATACCAGACTAGAACAGGTGAATATCTTCCGACAAAGGGGCACAATAGACATTCACAAGAGATCCACCTTGTGCTGCTTCCTAGGTGTCCCTTTCAAGAAGCCCACCCCCAAATGACCCAGGAATGCAGGGACCATTTACCCCTGAGGGATATTGTATGGCTGGAACTAGTGAGCCATTTTATCCCTGCCCCCAGACTCCAAGTTTAGCAGACATTTAGAGCAAGAAATTATTTAAATTTAAATTGGAAACAAAAACATCTATCTGTTCGCTCTGTTGCTTTAGATTTAATTTTGTTATACATGGTATAAGTTGGTGAAACCGCCTACATGTAGTATAGATAATAACCCATTTCAAGAGACTGTTGATTCAAAATAAAACAAGAAACCGTAGGAGACGGGTGATGCTCCCCAAAGTGTTTTTTTGTCACAATATTGCACTATATATTCAGATAAAAGGAAACGTCTTGAGGGGCATAACTTTGGACAAAATAATACGATGGATGGTTTAGCAACTTAAAATTTCAAAGGGCCATAACTCTCTAAAAAAAATCATCTAACCAGAACCCACAAATAACATGCGCTTCTCCTCAAGGTAGTTAAGCTTCCCATAAAGCTTCATTGAATTCCAGTCATTAGTTGCTGAGAAATAGCCTGGACAAGAATTGCACTATATGTACAGTTAATGGAAAATTTCTAAGGGTCATGACTCTGTGAAAAATCATCTGACTAGAACCCGCTGATAATATGCACATGTCCTCTTGGTAGTGAAGCTTCCCATAAAGTTTCATTGAATTCCGGTCATTAGTTGCTGAGAAATAGCCCGGACAAGAATTGCACTATATGTACCGTTAATGGAAAATTTCAAAGGGCCATAACTCTGTGAAAAATCATCCGACCAGAACCGGCTGATAATATGCACATCTCCTCTTGGTAATGAAGCTTCCCATAAAGTTTAATTGTGCACGGACGGACGGACACACGCACTGACAGACGAAGCGGCAACTATATGCTCCCCCAAAAAAAGTTTGGGGGAGCATAAAAATAAAAAATGTAATATGGGTTTCCAACAGTTGCTTTCTATTTACCTCTGTTGCAGATGCTGAAAGGTCGTGAAGCTGCATTTATAAATGTAGTCAAATATGAACTGATTTCATGAATTTATAAAAAAAAAGTATGTTTATGATAGTTCCCATTGTTGTTGCAGATCCTCTCTATTGACCTGTGCTGTATGGACCATGTTGACATCTTTGACGGCGCCAGCCGCTCTGCAGGGCTGCTGGTAACCCTTGAGAGGCACAGCAAGCCCACCACCCTGGTCTCCAGTGGACAGGACCTCTACATACACATGGACCTTATGCATCACTGGAACTGCTCTGGTGTCCTCATGAAATACACAGAGGGTTAGTCTTATATATTAGGAAGCAGTTTCTTACAAATAATTATGTTCATAGTGAGAAAACATTGAACCTCCTACACTTTTTCTCTTTTTCTACAATATTCAACCTTGTATCTATTGTTCCTTATAATATCAAGCTGTGAATATGCAATTTTAATATGTATATTAATATTGATTAAGTTATGCCCTTGTATGATCACTACTTAAGCATAGAAAAATAATTTTACACATGCTTTCCTAATTTTTTTTTGGTTTGTTAATCTACGTGTTGTACCAGAAATAGATACCAGATGCGCACAATATTTTGTGTTACTTTTTATATGAGGCTAACATACAGTAATAATGCAATAGCAATTAAATTTTAGCCTAGTATTGTCTCTGCTAGAAATGCCTTTCCGACAGTCAGTTTTGCTTCAAACTGATACAAAGGTCACAAATGCAAAACACTGAAGACTATAAAACACTCTCATAAGGCTCTTAATTTACTCGCGTTACTTTATTTTATGAAAATACTGAGCCATGACTATTATTTTAATTCATATACTTATCAGTTCTCATAATGTACTTGTTGTAAAACCATATTGAAAAAAAAAAGCAACTCATCCCAAAACCTTTTGTTTCGAAGAGACTTTCTTTTGATGTTTGCGCTGCACAAGCTAATCAGGGACGATACTTTATGCCCATACATTTAAAACCGTTTTCTAAGACACAGGCTTATTTGTACAATTACAACTTCTTTGATCATTTGAAGAGTTGTTTATGCTTTCATCACTCTTTTATTCATTTATGGTCTGTTTGTAGACTAATATGGCAATCATATTATTAACTATAAATGTTATTATTTCATGATAGTCCAATGGACATTGCAGCCACTGGTCCCTTTTCTGTCAATGTTACACTAAGCCACTAACTTGTACATTTTTTATGTGTACTGGTAGATCTATCTCTTATAATGAACTTAAAATATCAATACAATAACAACAATCAAGTAATCCATCTCATTCTTTTGAAAAGTATATCATCAACTATCATATTTATTCTGTGTCAGGTGAACACATGCCACATTAATGTCTCTATTATGTTTATACACATGTCTCGTATCCGCCATCCAGGCTGTGATGTAGTGTTACGTGATGACTCTGGCACAGTGACTTCCCCTGGCTACCCAGCTGCCATGTACCCAGATATCGCCACCTGCTCGTGGAGTATACAGCCAGCCTCAGGCAGGAGTGTCAAGTTGAAGTTCTCTGCTTTTGACACGGAAAAGAACAAGGATTATCTGAAGGTATCTGTATTACATTTTCTATTTTGCGCTGACTAGCTTAGTTGGTAGCGAGCTGGATAACACATCTGAGGATCGTGGGCTTGATTCCTGACCTGTTGTGTTGAGATTGGTTTTGATTTGTCTACAGCCTTTTCCCCCTACCTCTGATTGCAGCAGGGCAGGTTAAAGTTACTTGAGTAAGAAGGTGTAATAACAAAATTAGAAGGTATATACAGGATTCACTACAGACATTAGTCTGTCTGGCAGTCTGTCTGTCCTTTGACTCCTACATTTTTTCCAACAACATTCATACTTGTGACAACTGTTCCTTATGACATGAAGCTGTGCATATGCAATATTTATTATGTATGTTCAAAATTGATTAAGCGATGCCCATTTTATGCCATACAGGCATGTAATGATTGGCTTGTTTATTTGTTGATCCGTCTGTCCGTCCTTCCCTATGTGTTTAACTAAAAAATTCCAGTTTTGTATACCATCAAAACAACTTCATCTAAAGCTTTTATACTGTCTTGCAATGTATTTTTCAAACAGCAATAACGCAACCTACAACGCTTTGATACTTGCATTGATGATGTCTTTGAAAACTGACAACACAACTACATCACCTTACCTCACTTTGACCTTGACACTGACTTTCTTTTGGACTTATTAAACTGGTCTAAATGCTTGGTTAACCGAAAGCAAGTTTCCTCTAGCATCAATAAAGCTATGATACTTGCATGGATGTTATCTATAAACAGTCTCAACAAACCGGCATCAGCTGACCTCATTTGGACCTTGACATTGACCTACTTTTGACTAATGGGTCAGTGAGTCAAGACTGACAAGGCTTCCACCAGGATTATTATTTATAGGATCATAGATTAATCTTCTTTATGTTATATTTTGTATAACATAAATATTTCTATATCCTAAATATTGCGATAATGCAGTATTGTGATGAGGTTAGGGCCTAATAATAACCAAACAAGCAATAAACTGTTTCAGCAAAAACTGTAATTTCAATAAAAATGAGAATTCGTCATTTATTTCATATTATAAAGTTATAAAGTGATAGTGAAAGTGATTATAAAGTGACATTTTAATGAAATTAAAACAATATATACACATTAGCGTAACAAAATCAAAACAGGGAAAAGCACTATGAATAACAAAATATATTATAGTTAAAGTTCAAAATAAGTAGCACCATAAACTCAACAAAATTAGAGTTTTATACAATGCTAAATAATTTTTGATTGCACAGTAGAAAAAACTTCAATTTACAAAAGCAGGTTCACTTTTGGAAAATTGCCAAAGTTTGTTAAAACAAAATTTGATATATCGTTCCATTATAAGACAAGTAATTAACATTCATTGTTGGGATTCTTGTTTTGGTTTAATATTGAGAAATGCAGTAAAAACTTAAATAGCTGCTTTAAATTTGTATTGTTTATACCTGAAAATAATGGTGAAATTTCTGTGTAACATTAGTATACGGTGAATCCTTGTTATAAGAGGTACTCATGACACTCCCTCATGACATTTGTAATTATTGTCCATGCCTTGGGACGATAGAAGTGTAAGGACTTGTCTTGGACTCAAACTCTCACTTACAGAGCTGTTAAGGGCAATATAGTGTAATACATTAACTAGTGACTATACTAATTCACTGAAATCACAGTATATACTAGTTATTGTTTATGGTTCACTTCTCTTAGCTACACTTTGCCCTTGTTGCAGATCTATCAAGGTTCAAACACCAGTGGTCTATATCTGTTCAATGGCTCAGGACCCTCCATTGACCCGGTCACTTTTTTGTCATCGCAAGGCTTCTTCCTGCAGTTTTCCACCAGCGGAGTGGAAGGGCGGGCAGGATTTCATGCAGAATACACTACAGGCAAGTTTTAAGCAATGGTTTGAAAACACTTTTGAAACAACATTCAGGTGTGTGATTTCTTCTCCTTCAGCTGATTTCTGGCATTCAAGGGGTGTGATTTCTCATTCTTTCAGATGATTTCTTTTTGAAACTGGCATTCATGGTGATTTCTCCTTCGTTCAGCAGATATTCTCTTTGAAACTATTAAGAAGTATTTATTCTCTTTATTTTAGATTATTTCCTCCTTGAAGGGGCATTCAGGAGGTGTGATTTCTCATTTGTTCAGCAGATTTCCTCTTTAAAACTGGCATTCAGGTGTATTATTTCTCATTTTTTCAGATGATTTCCTCCTTGAAAATGGCATTCAGGAGGTGTGATTTCTCCTTTAAGCTGATTTCCTCTTTGAAACTGGCATTCAGGTGTATTATTTCTCATTTTTATGCTCCCCCAAAATTTATTTTGGGGGAGCATATAGTTGCCGCATCGTCTGTCCGTGTGTGTGTCTGTCTGTCCGTCCGTGCACAATTTTTGTCCGGGCTGTTTCTCAGCAACTAATGACCGGAATTCAATGAAACTTTATGGGAAGCTTCACTACCAAGAGGACATGTGCATATTACCAGCGGGTTCTGGTCGGATGATTTTTCACAGAGTTATGGCCCTTTGAAATTTTCTATAAAAAAATTCTTGTCCCCCCAACTACGGTGCCCTCAAGACGTTTCCTTTTATCTGAATATATAGTGCAATATTGTGACAAAAAAAACTTTGGGAGCATCACCCGTCTCCGACGGTTTCTTGTTTCAGATGATTTTCTCCTTAAAACTGGCGTTCAGGGGGTGTGATTTCTCCTTCTTTTACAATATATTCCCTCCTTAAAACTGGCATTCAGTGGGTATGATTTCTCCTTTTTTTAACACATTTCCTCCTTAAAACTGGCATTCAGGAGTGTGATTTCTTCTTCTTGCAACAGATTTCTTCCTTGAAATTGGCATTCAGGGATTTACTTTCTTCTTTTTTTCTGCACATTTCACCCTTGAAACAGGCATTAAGGTGTGTGATTTCTTCTTCTTACAGCAGATTTCCTACTTGAAACTGGCACTGTAGGATGTGATTTCTCCTTCTTTCAGATGATTTCCTTCTTGAACATCTGGCATTTAGGGGTGTGATTTATTCTTATTTCATCCCTTGACTTTATTTGAAAACTGGCATTCAGGAGTGGGATTTCTCCTTCTTTCATTTCCCCTTTCTTTAAGATGATTTACTCCTGTTCAGTTTCAAGATTTACCAAAAGTTCTTTTTTTTAAGGGTCTGTTAAAAAAAGAAGAATTTTGGTGAACCCATTAAGGATACAGGGTATTTTTCTCCCCTAAGTGTAAAAAAAATAAATTTCAGCAATTGTACTGTTCTATATTTGTTTTTATTAAATGCATTTGTTGTAAAATTAGTTGTAAAATCTTGACTGTTTACTGCGGTTTGTTTTCCATGTCTCTAGGCTGCCCAATGTTTGATGCCACCTCAGTGAAGGTTCAACCTCAGACGCTAAGCTACCACTATCCAGACATTGTGATAATAACGTGTGCCAAGGGATACTTCTTCGGGGGAAGATATGCAGGGAAGACAAATGTTACCATGAATTGTCAGAGTGACGGGACTTGGGATGTCCAGAACTTACCATTCTGCGAACGTAAGTAATGATCCATAGATAAATGATAAATTGCTTTGAGTTAAAAATATGAGACATTTAATAAATATTCAGTACACTGATTTTTTTTTATCAAATATTTTGCAACAAAATTAACATTGGAGCAATAATTATTTTGTTTTGTTTAATTTCATAGATGAAATAATCATTTAGAACATATCTGTATATTTCACTTTCATATATATATACACAAGGGTGATTTTACTATGTCTATTATTTTACCAAAAATTAACGTAACCATACCCTTCAGGTGCCTATTGTGGCTTTGCACCCTCTGTTGCAAATGGTTACATAGAGCATGGAGATGGTGTGCAGGGAGGCGACTCTGTAGTGTATGGATGTGATCCTGGGTTCTCATTGGTTGGCAATAGCAACATCACTTGCCTGAGTGAGGGGAAATGGAGTGATACACCGAGTTGTGAGGGTAGGAATTTCTTTGGTTTTGATTTTTACCATTTTTATGCCCCCTTTCGAAGAAGAGGGGGTATATTGTTTTGCACATGTCTGTTGGTCCGTCCACCAGATGGTTTCCGGATGATAACTCAAGATAGCTTAGGCCTCATGACTGGCAGATGATCCCTATTGATTTTCAGGTCACTAGGTCAAAGGTCAAGGTCACAGTGACTCATAATAGTAAAATGGTTTCCGGATGATAACTCAAGAATGCTTAGGCCTAGGATCATGAAACTTCATAGGTACATTGATCATGACTGGCAGATGACCCCTATTGATTTTCAGGTCACTAGGTCAAAGGTCAATGTCACAGTGACTCAAAATAGTAAAATGGTTTCCGGATGATAATTCAAGAATGCTTACGCCTAGGATCATGAAACTACATAGGTACATTGATCATGACTGGCAGATGACCCCTATTGATTTTCAGGTCACTAGGTCAAAGGTCAAGGTCACAGTGACTCGAAACAGTAAAATGGTTTCGGGATGATAACTCAAGAATGCTTACGCCAAGGATCATGAAACTTCATAGGAATATTGATAATGACTGGCAGATGGCCCCTATTGATTTTCAGGTCACTAGGTCAAAGGTCAAGGTCAAAGTGACTCGAAACAGTAAAATGGTTTCAGGATGATAATTCAAGAATGTTTACGCCTAGAATCATGAAACTTCATAGGTACATTGATAATGACTGGCAGATGACCCCTATTGATTTTCAGGTCACTAGGTCAAAGGTCAAGGTCACAGTGACTCGAAACCGTAAAATGGTTTCCGAATGATAACTCAAGAATGCTTACGCCTAGGATCATGAAACTTCATAGGAACATTGATAATGACTGGCAGATGACCCCTATTGATTTTCAGGTCACTAGGTCAAAGGTCAAGGTCACAGTGACTCGAAACAGTAAAATGGTTTCAGGATGATAACTCAAGAATGCTTACGCCTAGAATCATGAAACTTCATAGGTACATTGATAATGACTGGCAGATGACTCCTATTGATTTTCAGGTCACTAGGTCAAAGGTCAAGGTCACAGTGACTCTAAATAGTAAAATGGTTTCCGGATGATAACTCAAGAATGCTTACGCTAGGATCATGAAACTTCATAGGTACATTGATCATGACTGGCAGATGACCCCTATTCATTTTCAGGTCACTAGGTCAAAGGTCAAGGTCACAGTGACAAAAAACGTATTCACACAATGGCTGCCACAACAACTGACAGCCCATCTGGGGGGCATGCATGTTTTACAAACAGCCCTTGTCTAATTTTAATGTCCATCTGTTAACCTGCCTATACTTTTGCTGGGTAATCTGCATGGTTTAACAGTTACTATATTACACTACTTTGGTCGGTAACTGACAACTGCTCTAGCCATGAATCAGTGGTTGGGGAGAATGGATTTAGAAAATATTTCATGTCAATTACTGATTGAATTTACCATAGGAGTGGATAAGGGGCGGTCTTTATTAAACACGGTTAAATGAAAGTCATCCTTATATTCATAATTATTGAAATTTATCATAAACGTATATCTTCATGTCCCGGGAAAAAAAGGGAAAAATATAAAGAATACACTGATTATTTGACAATAAACAAAATATATAAATAAACAGTTAATATTCGTAGTAATGCTTTTCAAATTCTTATTGTTGTAGCAACAACATGTGAACGTCTGTCTACCCTAGTACCAGGGGCCAATATTACTCTTGTAAGAGGAGATGGGTTGAGACATGGGTCAGTTGCTATTGTTAAATGTCCACAGTACCAAGAGATCATTGGTCCAGAGACCATGTTTTGTGACCAGGGAACGTGGAATACCTCTGTGCCCAGTTGTAGACGTAAGATTTCACCTTACAGTTTTCCACTACAAAAAACAATCTTGTTTTATCTTAATATTTAATATTGAACAAAAGTCATTCAAAAATTATTTGAAAGATGCATTCTCATTGATCCATTTTCATAGTTGTGACTTAGTTTGAATTCAAGAATGTTCTTAGTAGCAAGAACAGGAAATAAACCAGTAATGTTCGGAGCATAGTGAGCAAACGTGTTGAACGCTGAAGATAACATTTTTCTAGTCTGAAGACTAACACTTGACAGTAATCACATAGGAGTGTTTGAAGTAAAAATAAAGTAAATTTCCATTGAAAGTGTTCTTACTGCAGCCAAGCCTTGTGCAGTGCCAAGGAATGTGAATGCAGACCTGAACTATACTGGTGTGGTCAACATGAGCATGGCCATCAATGTGCAATGTCATCTAGGATATGGACTGGTCAGTAGCGCTTCCTCGGGGACATTTAGGTGCGGAGTTGACACACCTCTTGTTTGCTCCAGTAAGTGTTTCATTGTAGTATGTAAATTTAATTTAGTGTCTAAACATGTTAGGTGTAAGCTAGTATGAATTGTTTATTTAATAATTTTATTGTATGTTCATTTAAAGTGTAAGCACTTCATCTGTATGTCTGTATGTCCAGAAGCGTAAACTTCCTCTTTATAGTTTAAACCTATTTATTTTAGCTGGATTGCATCATAAGCCTCAGGCTTATAGAAACGCTCTTGAGTCCATTTCATGGGCCTATAACCAGCACTTGGTGACTTTGGGGAAGATCTAGAGAACTCTCCCGGAGTGGGGATCGAACCCATGACCTCCCGATCTCTAGGCAGACACCTTATCCATTACGCCACGGTCAACTTAAAGTCCTCTTTAACTACTGGAGGGATCTTGCTCATACTTTCACTCTTGACTGTGACTAGTTTTGGAAGAATTTACAGCCATTTGTCATTTTTTTATAAACAAGTCCAACTATTTTTTGCTTTCAACTTTTATTTACTATTGGATGTATCTCAGTTAAACTTTCACTGGTTAATGACATTAATGTTTTGTTGATGCCAAAGAGATGAATTTCGACTGGGAAAATTTTAGCAGAATTATGGCCCTTTGTTTTGTCCACTATGAATTGTCCGTGTGGAGTCATCAGTGTCTGTTACAAAGTTCTAATTACCCCCCGTTTAGTTTACCATATAACACATACTTAAATTCTAGCTTTTGAAAAGCATTTTAAGCCTAAGATTAGTTTTATGTACGTCCAACTACTTAACTGGATTGGGTGATTTCTTAAAAAGAACTGATATTTAAGAATATATCGGTCATGTTTTATTTTTTCAAATAACAGTTTCGTCTTAAATTTCAGATATAAATGAATGTACACGAAGAACCCACAACTGTACAAATGCCACATGTTCCGATACAGATGGCAGTTACTCATGTACTTGCTTTGCAGGCTACATTCCAGTCAGTGGTAGCCAAACACACTGTCAAGGTAACACTTTACTAACAAATTGCCAAAAATATTAAGTTGTCTCCGCATCTCTGTTTTGCAGAAGGTGGTTGTCCAAGGATTTTTAGTTAATTAATTTGATTATGCAATAATATGTTCTTGTTTACCACAGAAATGAAAAGCTCTGTCCTCACTTTACAGGTCACATCTTGCCCATTATGCAATGAATGTCATTCTCGTAAACATTCTGAATATCATCTTATATCACCTAGAAACATTCTTAATCACAACCTATATCACCTAAAAACATGTTTATTTACAACCTTTTTCATCCATCAATATTCTTAATCACAAGCTACATCAACTACAAACATTCGTAATCACAGAATAATTCACATAAACATTCTAAATCACAGCCTATTTCTCCTCTTAATATTGTTAATAAAAGACTGTATCATCTATAAATATTAGGAATCTCAGCCTATTTCACCTATAAAAATGCATGATATCAAGTTTTTACCATATAACATTCTTATTTACAACCTTATCAACCAATAAATATTCTGGATAACAACCTTACCTTTAATTTTCTTAATTGAAACCTTTTCCATCTGTTAACATTCTTAACAACATATTTAATATTTCACCTAAATATTTCTCTTTAACCAATCATTTTTCTATGAATAACTTTTTAAGTCCATGTGTCTTTGACCATTTAGTATGAATGTCAGGCCATTTACAAAATCAAATTACAAAAAAACAAATTTTTGGGGTGATTGATTTGTTACTTTTTAGTATATTTTGAATGAAAACCAGGCATATTGAGTAAAATAATATCAACCAAGAGCCTCATATCCTTTCAATTATTCCTTAATTAACACTTAACACATTTAATGTTATAACTATCAAGTGAAACATTACATTTTGTGCTCAATGACATTAAAGATGTTGATGAATGTGCCACCACCAATGGCTTGTGTGACCACAACTGTACAAACCAGCCTGGCTCTTACCAGTGCACGTGCAGCGCAGGCTATCTGTTGTACACGTACAGGAACTTCAATGGTTTCCAGTTGCTACCCACAGAGGACGGGACTAAAGCCTGGCACACGTTCCATATTAACCATTCCTGTGTCCGTAAGTTCCGTAATAGTTTCAGCATGAACTGATGTATTATTTTTAAGTGTCAAATTTGTATGCGAGTTATGACCTGGTTGCTAGTGAAAAACATCCATTATTATTTTCATTAAGTTGATGATAATTTTGAGTGTTTTAATTTGTTAACTGTCGTTTGATTACAAAATCCCATTTCATTTTTTGCCAATAACATTGTCAATTTTAAATGATATCACATAAGTAAAGGACTTTAAGATTTAACATACATGGTTTAAAGGTCTTGCTTTTGAAATGCATTTGATGAAAGATCTGAAAGTTATCATATCATATCAAATACTTGATTAAATTGTCCACTGTCCAGGATAAAAAAAATGTTTTAAATACTTCATGCAGCAAATTGTGCACATTTTCCAGCAAGACAATGCAATGCCAGCCAAGTGCTTGCAGTCAGAGAGGGTAAGGCCATGACCTCCCAGACCTTTTTCTACTACCAAGACAGGGTGGAATACATTTGCAACGTAGGATATTTCGTCCAGGGCACCAATGACAGTCTGGGGAACGTCACCTGTGGCGCTGATGGACAGTGGAGCAAAAGGCCAATATGTGAAGGTGAAAGGAAGTTTCAATTGCATGCTGGGAAATGTGTCGTCTGCAAAAATGTTGTCTGCTGAATTTCTAAAATTAGCATTTTCTTCATTTTTTTTTTAAAGAATACTATCAGAATAGCAAACAGTTTGGATCCTGATGAGATGCCACGTTCTGTGGCGTCTCATCTGGATCCAAATTGTTTGCAAAGGCCTTCAAAATTCGGTTCCAGCACTGAAAGGGTTAAGGATGCTTGCTATATTTTGAGATTGTTCATTTATTGTGTGCTTTTATGTAAGATAAGTTTTTAGAATATGTATTATGAAATGCTGTGCATTAAATAAATGTGTTAATTATACCTTAATTTTCTATAGATTAGGTTTGTTTTTCTTAGCTCAACTTCAAGGCTCGTTTTACTCATAGCAGTACCATCTTGTTTTGAATGTTAGCTGATAAAATATGAATAGAGAAAACTATTTATTGCAAGGAACAAATTGCCAAACACTTAGGCACATACAAAAATGCACTACAAAATAGACAAGACAAACAAGCTCTAAACTAACACATGAAAGTGGGAAAAGGAGTAGTTATAGCATTGGAATGGTCAATGCAAAAGGACTCATTCACAGTTGTAAAAGAACTTATTCACAGATTTTTCTTATTTTTGAAATATTTGGAATACTTTTAAATAGTTATAGTAAGAAGGAAAAAAAGTGCCTGCCTTTTTGGATCAAACTCTGGACCTTTATAAATAAAAACCTGACTGGCTGCCACTACACCAAACAGGCTTTTAAATCTGAAACATGAAGTTAAAATCCCATGTTGGTTATAAACATTTTTGCTAAATAATTGATGGAAAGCATTACAAATGATTTATTATGTTTTTAAAATTTTGATTTATTATTAGTAAACAGGACATATTATACAGGATATATTTTTACCATTATTCTTAGTCAGGAATGTTTTTTCTTGGATAAATTTTCCATTCATTTTTTTTTTTTTTAATCTATGACAATTTTTTATATTGTCCCTTTACGGAGATTGAAACCTTACAATATGTGAAAATTATTAATGAAAATTTTCTGAGTAATTATTTACTTTACTTTATGAAAGAAATAAAATAAAGATAAAAGAGAATAGATTTTAATTTTAATGCAATTATCATTTCACTACATGGTTATTTACAGACCAGAGCACCAGATCCGTTACTGTCTGAGGAATAATGAAATTAAACCAAAACAAGCATCATCTACTTCTCATCAATTTATTCATTTAGCTTTTGAGACATAGCATAATATAGTTTGACATTCAGATGACATTTCCATGCAATTTATGAAGAAGATGCAATAGGGTTATGAAAGAACAAATTACAAAGCTTGGTTGTGTATGTCTATTTTGAGCCTTTGATTATGCTGACTCTGATAATTTCAGAGATTAGATTAATTTTAAATATGAGTACATACTTTTTTAATATATAAAGTATCCTTCACAGCACTTCCTTTAAGTAAAAAAACTTCAAATGCATAACATTGTTTCAGATGCATTTTGTATCGAAACTCATGGCCCAAATGTGACGCCAGTCGGCTCGATCCCATATGGCACGATGTACACATTGAGATGCACCCTGCCAAACAAGGCCATCATCCAACGGCAGCGTATCTGTGGCTATGACAAGCAGACAGGCACCTTTAAGACAACTGGGGATGAGCTGGTTTGTCCAGGTTAGTTTCATTTGCATAATACATGGTTATCAAAATTTTCAATGAAATGTTAACATATATTAAGAATGAATGCTTAATTGTATATTTAAAATTTCTCATATTACCGCATACTGTCAATTCATTATTGAATGTCTGAACATACATTTTAATTGGTACTAATATTATACTGTATAAGAAGTTAAATTACTGATTATGAATTGTTTGACAATTTTTATAACAATATAAAATTCTGTTTTGTTCTGATTATGACAGCAAAATTTCAATTGCATCATCATGACTTAAGCCTGTATTTTTTTCTTTTGCACTCTCCATCAGTCTTCTATGCAAAACATGTTCATACATTTGATTACATTTTGTCACTGCATACAATGTATTCTGATATATAACCTGATAATAAATATACATTAAACCAAATAAATTGACATGCAAGTTTTCCATTTTAAAAAATCAACAAAATTGAGTTGTTTTTGTATTTTTATGCCCCGGATCGAATGATCGGGGGCATATTGTTTTTGGTCTGCCTGCCTGCCTGCCTGCCTGCCTGCATGTCTGTCTGTCTGAACATAGCAACTTGATATTTGGCATGCATGTGTATCTCATGGAGCTGCACATTTTGAGTGGTGAAAGGTCAAGGTCATCCTTCAAGGTCAAAGGTAAAAAAAAATCATCAAAGTGGCGCATTAGGGGGCATTGTGTTTCTGACAAACAAATCTCTTGTTGCTTTTGTGCTTATTGCATTGCTTATTTCAGAGGTCGAATGTGGACCTGTTCCGATACCAACTGGAATGAAGGCAGACTTTGTACCAACCTGTACCAATAAGTACAACTGCACGGTGATATTTGAGTGTGAGCAATATTACGAACGTAAAGGACAAAGCGCTCTCAGTAATGGGAATCCATTTGTAATTTGCAACGCAGACGGCTATTGGGACTTTGGTACTCTATTTTGTCAAGGTAAAATACTTTCAGAGCTTTGAAACATTTTTGTTAAACAATTTCAGCTGGTTGAAACAATTACTAATTGTTTGTGTTCTGTAACATATGGCCTTCTTTATAGATATTATATATATACCAGGCACTTGCATGTTTTATGATTATCTCTCTTTCATTTTCATCACATTAGATGCTTTTTTGTATACATTGTTTTTAATT
Source organism: Dreissena polymorpha (assembly GCF_020536995.1). NCBI lineage: Eukaryota > Metazoa > Mollusca > Bivalvia > Myida > Dreissenidae > Dreissena > Dreissena polymorpha. The sequence goes on along the minus strand of NW_026273318.1, from coordinate 635,214 downwards.
TTCATATTTGAAATGGAAGAACAACTACATATGTGGCACTGTTATTCAGCGTGAACACATTGTCACCATATTATTTAATGACACTGTGATGATACATTGGTCAATAGATAATATTAAAGAAACATGTTAATTAGGCCAAAACAAAATAATATTGTGGTTCAACTAGGTTACGGGCCAAAAAAAATTAGGGTAGGTAGGTAGGAAAAACATTTTATTTTTTTATTTTATTTTGTTGAACGGCTTTTTTTCAATACATACATAGGCAATCTAGAACAAAAACCATTTTAACTGCTGATTAGGATGAATGGTCAATTCATGGCTTCAACTTGGCTGTAGCCATGCATTGACTTTTTATCAAAACAAACTTCAGAAAACTTTTTATATAGAGGAAAATACTGTTAATGTTGATGGATAACAGCCCGAAAATACTTTGAAGAACATAGCTTAATTACTTAGGCTAACACCTTTTTGATAGTCATACCTAAACTGAAGGCTTTAAAAGCTCTGAATTCCGGAGCATGGTCGCACTTATTTTGTAAAACATTATATAAAATTGATGAAGAAGATAATGATTTATCCGTTGCGTCGCAATGTAGTCATATTACTATTGAAGGGATCAAATGAGATGTGCAATGACCGTATTGTAATTCATCAGTGTATTTAAAGCTGAAATTGCAAGCAAGATTTGTCCTATTGAAGGCTCAAACATATTCTTTTCCTCAAAAGAGGGTGGGCCATGAGAGGCAAACATGAGGTGGGCATTTGATCCCTTCAATAGTAATATGACTACATAGAATTCCAACCAAACATCAACTTACAGGTAAGTATTGTTTGTTTGTGAAAATTCTGTTACGTCATACTATTTCTGGAATCAAATGAGATTTCAACACAAAACCAAACCTTGCTTGCAGGATAACAATTTGAGGCAAAACACCAATTTTTTTGCTAAACAAACCTCAACACTGTAATGTAGCGTCTTGAAAAGAACAGCTGCTTTCTTTTTTCAATGGCTTGTCATAGAATCTAGCAAATGTCGTATCTGTTGACCAACCAGTGATTTTCATAATCTCAGGAATTGGAAGGCCACTTTGTTTCGCTTTGGAAGTTACAGCACACCGCGCACTTTGAGCTTTAAGCTTGTCAACATCAATGTCAGAATTTTTCATCACACATTTAATCCATCTACTCACAGTAGTAGAGACTATAGCCTTATGAGGATAAATGTAACTTATTAACAATTTCTTTTCACTATTGCGCAGTGTACTTGTGCGTTTAATATATTCAGTAAGAGTACTATATACACAAACATCATTGTCTGGCACATATTTACACAATCTAAGGATTGGATTAACTTTTCCTCTCCTTGTTTGTTTTAACAACCCACTATAGAACAATACATAAGAGTCATTGTTTTTAACAATGTTTTCCAATGTCAATAATGAAATTGAATGGCTTCTACTTGCTTGAGTCAAAACAATAAGCATAACAAGTTTGTAAGATAATCGAACTACTAAAGGATGACATCCAACTGAATAACCATCCTGTTTTTCACACAAATTAGACAAAGCACTTATAGCTGTGTTAAGTTTTTCCTATCTCAGTCCAGATTCATATAATTCTGTAAGAAATTCAATACAATATTCTATAGGGCTTTGAAATGGATCAATTTTCCTTTTATTGCAGAAGTAAACCCATCTGTTAATGTACGTGGAATACTGCTTCTGCGTAGTTTTTCTCCATGATGCCATGATGATGTCAATAGACTGGCTAGATAGGTTTCGCTTTTCATAGGATTTCCAGATATGCTACATACCATCAGATGTAGTTTGTTGGTGAATGGATGAATCTTCTGTGTTTGTGATATTTTCAATATATAACCTTCAGAATATAAGGATCGTCAGTCAACATCTCCAGGATGCTGGTATAGAAATTCTGTGTTATCCAAAATGGTGCCACCAGTAAAATATCTGCCTTGTCCTGTCTGGCTTTCTGCAGAACTTGTGCAATGCATCTGAAAGGCGGAAATGCATATATGTATTTGTTATGCCAATCAACAGAAAATGCATCTACTGCTTCAGCATCGGGATCTGGTTTCCACGACACAAACCTGCTGATCTGTTTATTTAAACGCGCAGCAAACATAACTATTTCTAGCAAACCAAAGCATTGCACTGCCTTTAAGAAAACAGATTCATCCAATTTCCATTCAAGATTTTCATTAAAATTTCGAGAACTAAAATCTGCTTCATTCATTATACCTGGGATATGTGTAGCTGAAACCCAAATTTGTCTGTTTTTACACCACAGCCAAATCTCTCTAGCAATGTCATTCAGAAGTACAGTTTTTCCGCCCATATTATTTATATAAGCAACTGTTGATGAATTATCTGAACGTATCAGTACATGAATATTGTTTTTTGTTTTACAGAAAGATTTCAAAGCATGACTTGCAGCAAGGAAATTCCAAGACATTTATATGGTTTTGGATTTCAGTTTCATCCCATCTAGCACAAATTTTATCATTAAGACATATAGCACCCCATCCAAAAGCACTTGCATCTGTTGTTATTATTAACTCAGGGTTTTTATGGGTTATTAAGTTTCTCTGTTGCTGTGGTAGACATTCAATCCACCAGCTAAGTTCCTGCTTCATTTTCTCCGAAATGAACATGATTGCTTCATAATCACCAGCAGGATGCTGAAGGGCATGAATTTTTTCATATTCTAGAGTTCTGTAAAAAAGCGGACCATATTCAACAGCTGAGAAAGATGAAACAAGCAAACCCAAATCCCTTGCAACATCTCAAAGTTTTGCCTTTTTCTGTGTGTACAAATCTGCGCATGATGGTACTATTTTTAGAATTTTTTACTTCTGGTAGAGTGACTGACATCTGTTCAGAATCAATAATATTTCCGAGAAATGTTATTTTTTGAGTTAGTACTAATACCGATTTCTTTTCGTGAATCATAAACCCTAAATCAGTCATAAGATTTACTGTATCTTGTATGTTTAATTGACATTCAACATACGTGTTAGCCACAAGTAACAAATCGTCTATGTAACCAGAATTTTTATGCCCAAGCATACGCAGAGATGCATACACTGGCTTCATGAGTTTTGTAAATAACTTTGGGGCAGATGAAACGCCATTCGGTAGTACTTTAAACTGGTAAATTTTTCCTAAATGATTGAATCTGAGCTTTACTTGCTCTTCCTTGAGCAACTGGTACACTGTAATAGCCATGGCGAATATCAATACTTGCAAAATAAATACCAGACTTTACCAATTTTAAAGCTGCTCCAAAGGTGTCCATCTTAAAATGATGGTACTGAATATGATTATTTAATAATTTTAATTTAAAATCATCCTATATTCACCCACAGTTTGTTTTGGAATAATGAAAATTGGAGAAATATATTCATTAGGGTGATGATCAACTTCCTCAATAACACACATTGCCAATAAATTTTGTATTTCTGTATTTATAATTTCTTCTTCTTTTTCTAAGAATCTATTTCTATAACAGTTTGTTTTGATAGGATTTTTGCCTTCAATAAATTCCAAATGGCAATGCTCAACAATGTCTAGGACATTATTATCATTTGTAATTTTTCTCCAATTTTCAATGTGATTCTTTATATTACCAGCAACAAAAGTACCAACCTAATCTACTTCTTCTGTTGGGGTCTCGAGTTTTTTGGAAAGGCTTCAGTCCGAAAAGGGCTATTTCCTCTGCCTCCGCGAAGACCATATGGGTTGAACCCAGCTCGGCGTCCCCGGCTATAGCCCCTCATAGGACCACCACGCCCCACTTTGCCAATACGATTCATGTTGTTGATTTCTCTAACATTGTTATTAACATCTGTGTCGTTCCCATATAACAGGTCTGTGTAGGGTAATGATGCCGAAGCAAGATAATGATATTTATAGTCTAAATCTTGTTTATGGAGCTCTTTTCGCTTTGTATTCATCATTTTATTAGCATGACCCAACAGAGCAATGGCAGTAGTTCCTAACTCGAATGCTCCGACTCATTTGTCCCAAGCTTTTCAACGAGTTTTACCATATTTATGGATGCTTTTAAAACAACTCCTTGAATGGCACAAAGTCTTGCGTCTTCAGCTTGAGTGTAGCTTTTCAACAGGCGCCAAATGCCTTGGTTAACTCTTGTTTTTACTATTGAGGCACAATTTTATGGGCGATGAATTCGCTTACAAATGTCATCAAGATTGTCTTCAGATAAACCATTTCTGAAAGAGTTGTTTACAAGACTTGCCAGATCAGGATGAATATCAACATCAACTTGTTCATGCTGATAAAATTTGTCGGACAGCTGCTTGATAATGGATTTGTGTTCCGACTCAATAGAGGATTATTCGTGTTCTGTTTCAACATCATAACAATCATCATAATTACTGTCATCCTCCATGGGTTTATTACAAGCGGCCATGAATTCATTGAAACGATGTTCTTGTTTTTTTATGCGCTCATTTTGAGCATTGACATTAGAATTTAGCGCGCGCAAAATTTCTATCACTTCATTCATGTGCGCATTCGTGGCGGGTACCTGACGGGAGTTACCTGACTTCACAGATGGAGTCTTTGATGCGTTTGCATTTTCATTTGGAGGTTTAGGCTCTTTCATGCCTGTAACGCCCGAAACCGTGGACTGTTTAGAGTTTTGAACTTCTTTGTCCACCATAACACACGTGCAACGAAGAGAAAAAGACTACCTTACGACAACTGTCGAAAATAACAAAGTCGTAAATTTATATTTAAATCTGCGTGCAGATATATTTAATGTATTAAGTCCGAAAACAATAAAATACAATTAAGCTACCAAGATAGCTATTTCATAGAGACCAATATTCCGAAGAATATAAAAAAACTAGTAAGTCACTAACTGACGAGAAAAAATCGTCACGGTCTAGTTGTTCTCAGCGTAAAACCAAAAACAGGTGTACACTGTCTGAGATACAACAGCGCACTGACAAATTACGATACGGTCATTGCACATCTCATTTGATTCTGGAAATAGTATGACGTTATAGAATTTGAGTAATACATTGTAGGAATTATTTCATAACTTGGTACACTTGTAAAAGTGTCCAGCAGTGTTGATAAAATTACATAATTCAAACATCAGCATTATTTAAAAAAATAATCAAGTAATACTGTATTTTGTTTTGTTTTTAATAAATGACATTTTTTGCCCCCCCCCCCCCCCCCCCCCCCCCCCCGAAATGTGTGTCTTCTGACAAGATATATTTGTAAAGTATCTTAAGTTACAATTTAACATAATCAATACATAAAGTAAAATCATACATCAATGTCTAAACTCAGATGGCTTTTTTAAAGATTATTTTTTAATTATTCTTAATTACAGGCGGACAGTGCGGTCAACCAGTTACTCCGTACAATGGCTACACACAACTATCATCTTGGAGACACGATGTGACCACCGTCCAAACCACAGAGGTCGGAGCCGTGGCAACATTTCACTGCAAGACCCCAGGTTACGAGCCAATGCCGGTCTACAACACAACCTGCATCAAAAATAGCACCACAGGTCAAGCCATCTGGAGCTATGAGAGCCCAGTCACATGTGTTGGTGCGTGTTTTATTAGTATGTTGGATGAATGTTTAATGTGTATTATTGTTGAAGGAAAATTTCTTCAATATGTTTATTTAAATCTATTTATTTTATTTTATTGTATCATATTGTTTTGTACAGATACTGTACAGATAAGTCCGTTTTCAGGGTAAATCCAGCTCTTAAGTAGTGTCATAGGAGAACACTCCCAAAGTATAGAATTAACCAGGTACCTCACCATAAAAAGGAATAAGTCCTCTGCAATCATTTAAATAGCAACTAAATTACAACACAACTGACCTTACAATTTAATATGATTTGAATTGTATATTAATTTGCCATTCCAAAATATTGGTATAAATTCTTTGACAAACGTGTTTTGTTATTTTTTTTGTTTATTGTGGAAGCTGTTTGTCTGGCTTTCCCAAGGGTAACCTTGTCAGAATTCAATTGGTTATCATCAATAGTTGCAGTTTTGTTTCCACATTGCATGCTGAAAAAATATGCTTATACATTTTGTGACATAATTTGTTAATAATATAGTAAATGTTTCTACTTTGTGGTAAAAGTAATATAATGACAGGTTTGTAAAATCAAAAGGGGAAAAAGATTAACCATTAATATATAAAACCGTTATATTAAAATCTATGGCAATATATCATCTCATTTCATCTTCACCTGTGTTCCTGTCTGAAACATAGGCCACCAACCAGCTTCCTCCAGGAGTTTCTAGGCCATCCTCACTTTCTTTTCACTTTCCAGGGGAGAAATTGCCTTGTCATATTGGATGCAGGCTTGGGAAGGGTGTGGCCTATCCACCGTCAACGTATCTGAAGGATATCTTCTTCAACTGGCTGCTGCTTTGTTCTTCTCCATAATTCTTCTTTGGAGATCTTGTCTGGCCAGCGGACCTTGAAGATCTTTCTGAAGCAGGTGTTCATGAAGACCTGTATTTTCTTTATGGTGGTGACATTGGTTCTCCAGGTGTCTGCTCCATAGAGGAGTATTGGTTTCACATTGGTATTGAAGATCCTTATTTTGGTGGTTATGCCAATTTTGCTAGATACCCCAGATGTTCTTCAGCTGATGGAAGGCTGCTCACCTTGAGCTGTGATGGGTGTGTTGTTGGATGCATTTATATTGAACAACTTGCTCTTCACTTTGTTGATGGTGAGGCCCAGTCTAGCTGAGTTGTCCGTCACTATGTTTGTCTTCCTGCATCTGTTGTTGGGTGTGGGAGAGAAAAGTGAGATCATCGGCAAAGTCGAGGTCTTCTAAGTGTTTCCAGAGTGTCCACTGAATTCCATTCCGCTTCTGATCCGCCAAGGTCTTCATTACTCAGTCTATGGCCAGCAGGAACAGGAAAGATGAGAGTAAGCAGCCTGGCCTCACTATATTTCTCACTTCGAAGCTGTCTGCCCTAAACGATTCTGCAGGTCATCCCTTTATAAGACTTCATGATGATGCTGGGGATCTTCCCTTGCAGTCTGTCATGTCTCAGAAGTCTGCAGAGGGACTCCCGGTCAACGCTGTTGAACGCCTTTACATAGTCGAGGAAGTTGACATAAGGTGCAAATTCCACTCCAGGGATTGTTTCCAGAATGATCACCCAGGGTTGCGATCTGATCCGTGCACAATCTCTACTTTTTAAAGGTCAGAGAGATGCTAGTCTACTGCATCTTTCATTCAGTTCACAGGATGCGATTAAACACCTTTCCTGGGATGGACAACAGCGTGATTGCTTGGTAGTTGGAGCAGGAACTAAGGTTGCCTTTCTTGGGGAGCTTGATGAGGTATCCCTCTTTCCACTCTGTTGGAATTTCTTCTTCTTCCCATACATTGCTGAAGAGCAGGTGTAGTAGCTCCACACTGGTCTTGATGTCAGCCTTAAGTGCTTCTGCAGGCATGCTCTTTGGTGCTGCAGATTTACCGTTCTTGAATTGCTTGATGGTGCTGCTGATCTCTTCCTTTGTTGGAGCGCAGCACTTGATTGGCAGGTCACTTGTAGCTGTCAGAATCTCTGGTGGCTTGCAGGAGTTGGCCTGTTGAGTAGCTCCTGAAAGTGCTCAATCCACCTCTTCTTCTGCCCTTCCGTCATCTGTTATTACTCCTCCATTTTTGTCCCTTACTAGCCTCTCTGGCCTGGCAAACTTTCCTGCTAATCTCTTGGTGATGGAGAATAGATCCTTAGTTCTGTTCTGATAGGCTGCCTCTTCCGCCTCTGTTGCAAGTGTCTCTAGGTAGTTCTGCTTGTCTGCTCTTATACTTCCTTTGACACTCTTATTTGCTTCAGTGTACTATTCTTGTGCTTTCACTTTGGCGGCTCGTGTTCTGCTGATTGACACTTGCCCGTTTTCTTCAACTTTCTAAAACATCTCTTCTGATATCCACTCCTTGTGGGTGTAAGACTTTGAGCCCAGTACTTGTTTGCATGTTTAGGTCACTGCTACTTTTACTTTCTGCCACTTCTGTTCTATTGTCTCTTCAACAAGTAGCTCCTTTCAGCGTAGCAGTGTTATAACGTTGGCATTGGCTGGGCCTATAGGAATATATATATATATATATATTCCAAGAGATTTTGATATTGCTTTTTCAGACAAACAACCACCCGTATTTTCATCTTGTCCGTCTAAAGTGCAAGTCGGTTTGCTGCAGCCAGTGAACTTCGCTCCACCAATTGTTACTGATAACACAGCAGTGAAATCCATCTTTTCTACTCCACTGAATGTTCAAACTGGGACAGTCGCAGGGGAGGCTACCTACATATATTTTCATGCTGAAGACTACAGTGGACTTACTGCAACCTGCATGTTCCCTATCACACTACTTGGTAAGTTTAAAAAAAATTGCCCTGTTTGTTAGATTATGCAATCTCTAATGACTCCAGTCTTGTGAACCGGTGGTAGTGAGGAAATAATTATATCCCGCAAGATACGAAGTAATTGAGTGTATACTGGAATCAACAAGGATGTCAGTATGACTGCATATTGGTCCTTCTGTTAGTAGATTGAAATTTGCTAGGAGAAGAGCTCATACCATTTTCTAATAACAACATTCAAACTTGAAATGAAGTTGTCAATGTGCAATTTTTATCATCCTTACTCCCAAATTATAAAAGTTATGTCACGTTTTCAATGTTAAATTTCTGAACATTGTTATTGTTATTATAGACTTTATTAGGAAAAAACATGCATCTTCGCATCTACATAGTCCAATTTTTGGGTATTTTAAATTGTATATGGTCTCTCTTATAAGTATCATCAGATTGTAACCCAGAGGTCAAAACTGATGATACCCAGTAGTTGAAATGGTTGATATAGACTTTTATAGCAAATTAACTTAAAATATTATTTTCTGAAACCCAAAAGCAAAACGGCTCAAGACTTAATTAGTATTTAAACTTGTTGTCTACAAAATGTTTTCAAAATGAATGCCATACAGGTAAAAACTTTGCACACACCAGGGTAAAAAATTTCATTGTTACAACTTGGTACATATTACTACATGTGATGTGGGGGTGTATTCTTCACGTATGTGACAAGATTTAGTTTAGAGCAGTTTGTAAGCTAGCTCATCATTTATAGATACGCAAGAAGGTATTAGTGATTTTTGTATCTCCTTTGGGGAAGGTATGTTAGCATTTTATTGGTTTAAAAAATTACTTAACGGTATTCTTCTTTATATTTCTCTTTTTGATGCATTAATTAACAAATAAAATGCTGCAAACTAAGATAATGCAACAAGATTAATTGAATGAAAAATTGCTGGGATTGTGTATGAAACTGCCTCCATCTAGTCTATTGTTGTATTTCATATGTACATCTGAAAATACATTATGTTGGAATCAATTGTTATTGTGATTGTAATGATCGATTTTTTTACAGACATCGCACCACCAAAAGTGATTTGCCCAACACCACCAGTTATAACAGCTCAAGTGAATGGCAGCAATATCAATCCAAATATATATTTCACAATCTCTAGAGAGCCAGGACAGATATTTACCAACTTCTCTAATCCTGCAGTGATAGGCACAAACTTCGCGTCCATTGGGACTAACCCTATCCTCAGCTTCACAGCAACTGATGGCAGTGGAAACCATGCATCTTGTCGCACCCAGATGAAGATTGAAGGTACAATACCTTGAACCATTGAGCGAATTGTCTATATGAGACGTGCTCTGGGAAAACTCACAGGAGGGAAGCCCATAGTTTTTTTTTGTTTTTTTTTCATATATGCTATAATAGCATATATATATATAAAAAAAAAAAATTAATACTATGGGCTTCCCTCCTGTGGGAAAACTGGGCTTATTCATTATCCTAAAGTATCCTCTGCACAGGCTAATCAGGGAGGACACTTTCAACATAGCCTGGATTTATGTTGAGAAGGTTCTCTGTTTAAACAAAAAAAAATCCTACAAAAGTGTCATCCCTGATTAATGATTAGCATGTGCAAGCTTTTCTTGGAGCTTGTCGCCTATCAGATTACTTTTGCTGGATTCATATGGAAAGAACGTTATATTGTATTATACTTTGTGTTGACTTAAGTTTTGAGCTTGAAATTTTGTCATATTAGGTATTAGAATAAATGCAAACTTTCAACTTAAAATATTTTTGTACATGTATCAATAACATTTAAGTATGTTTAAAAACAAAATATCATGCTGTAAAATAATAATTTTCGGGACCACATTAGAGCTATCTCCTTCTTTTGTTTTTTCTGATAAAATTTTTCATTAATTCTTGCAATAACTTATTACCAGCAGATCTAATATTTATAATTTAAAATGGAGCATTTTAGCACATTATCTTTAAATGCTCTTTAGAAGATATAATTTAGCTAATGACCTGTTATATTTTATGTTATTTTTTCGATTTAAGGATTAGCTCCTACTAATTGCATGAGAAAAGAAACATTTAAATGAACTAGACTAAAAATTGATAAATTGTTTGTTTCTTAAATGAAAGAAATATCATTTAATTAATATCACATCATTAATTCTCAATATTTTCTAAGCTCCCAAGTGCACAATTGGTACTCTAGAAGTGCGCAATGGTGATGTTTCCTGTGTCTTTACTGGCACTGGTCTGACCTGCACGTCCAGTTGCCATGACGGCTACAGTTTCTATGAAAACCCATCCTTGAGTGAGATCAGAATCACATGCAGTTCTGGTGGGGAGTGGAACAGGGCTGTACCTGTGTGCACAGGTAGGTAACATCAATTATAACTGTATATTTTGATAAACCACTTTAAACAAAAAATATGCTGTAAAATTTCCTTTAAAAATCTTTGAAACAAGCACTATTTTAATGGATCAAAACTTTACTGGTTTACTCCAGAGATGTCACTAGTACTGAAGAAATTACAAGGACAATTTTTTTCCAAAATGCTATAATTGCATACATCTTGATGTAGCTGTTTGTATTTGAGCAGGAACTTGTACACTAGTAAACATTCCTACAAAATGTTTTTTATATTTACTTTCAATCTTGCTGACACGTTTCAGTGATGCATGACTCCTATGCCAGGACAACAATGTCGTTGTTCTTCAGCCTGCGGGGGTTCTTGGTGGACCAGAGTTGCACAGCAACGTACCAAATCCAGGCGAGCAACACGCTTGTTGGACTAGGAGTTGAGTTCAAGAAACTCTGCTCTAATGCCTTGAATGGCCTAGACCTTGATATTGTTTCCCCTGCAGATGCCCCGGTGGTGGCCATTCTTGCTCCTGTACCTGTTAGTATTTGTTTTATTGTGTTTTCTAGCTAGCAAGAGTACTTAATCTGATTCTGTAAATGTTTGGTTTAGTATATTATCTTCTTATGTTACCGCCCAGAGGTTTTCTTAAATTAAGTTTATTTCTATAAAACTATAATAAAATATTTCACTATTAGTCGTCAAAGTAATAAAGCAATAAAATAAACACGGTTAATTCAAATGTGGGATTGTTGAAAAACACGTAAAACATATCAGGAGGTCAACAAATTTTGCAAAGAGTTAAAATGTATGTTTCAGTCTTCATTGGCAGTGAATATGACATTTGACATTAGGACTCCTGGCTTGTCAGACGATATATATCAGTCATGCTTCAATGAGATGCGAAATGCACTCAACAACAAGACCCCAAATACTTCTACAATTCACCAGCTTCAAGGTGGCTCAGAGTGCATGACCTTGACCTTGACCTCTGGAAACACCACTGACAAACGGTCATTTGTTTGCTCAGGTCAAGAAACTGCTGTTCAGTTTAACAGCACAATGCATGTTTGCAGTAAGTGTATTTCTGATATTCTTTTTGAAAGTAAATTCTACAAGCAGATATATTATGTGAATCTTAAACAGATAATGGTTTCATAGAACAGAAGGAAACTGAGTCAGAGTTTTAATTGTATTACCTGTATCTGGCTCCATTGTGTGTCATCTGCTGTCAACTTATAGATCATCACCACTCTAGAAGCCGTACTTTCTAATCTTGCTAAAACTTTGTTTTAATGTTAATATCTTGACTATATCTTGGCCAAGTTCAAATCTAGGTCACATGTATCCAAAAAGTTGGTCATCTGGTCAAATCTTTGTTATTTAAATAGCAGCCACATTTATGACTCAATTTTTATGAAACTTAATATGTTTTTTGACAATATCAATGGCAAGTCTTAATAATCTTGATCAGGTGTGTCCAAAAACTAAACCACCAGGTCAAATCTTAAATAAAAATTGTTACCAATTAAGAGGTCACATGTGTGACTCAATTTGGATGAAACATGGTCAGAATGTTCGTCTTGACAATATCAAGGCCATGTTTGTTTGTGGGTTAAGTGGGTTAAAATAAAAAATCATCAGGTCAAGTCTTCAAAGGTTGATGTCACTGAACTCAGGTGAGCCCATAAAGACTTGCAGGGCCTTCTTGTTAAAGAACTTTCCCTGATCTTCAGTTTTTAAACAACAACTTTCCACATCCTTATTAACAGGTAGTATGTGGTTAAGCTAGGGAGTTATTCTCTGCCTTTTAAAAATTTATATTTATTTTTAAATAATATTTTCAAATACAAATATAGAAGATTGTTTTATGTAATTCTTGATTGTGCACATTGCAGTGGTGTGTCCGCCAGGCACATACAGTTCCAATCAAACCTGTATGCCATGTTCTGAGGGTACATACAACGATCAGTTTTCGAGATCACAATGTGTTGGCTGTCCTCCTGAGGCAAATAGCAAGACCATTGGAGCTTCCAGTGTGAAAGGTTGCTATGGTAAGGATATTTAATAGTACAAACAGCTAGATCATAGGAGCCTTAAAATTTGAGTCAAATGTGAATAGTTCAAATAATATATTGCAAGGTCTAGTCTTCAACATGGATGCTTGGTAGTACCCATGGTACAAACAGCAAGACCATTGGAGCCTCACATGTGAAAGGTTGTTATGGTAAGGATATCTTCTTCTATCCATGGTACAAACAGCAAGACAAAAGTCAATTATAGGTCCAAATGTGAAAGGTTATTATGGTAACTATATCTCCTAGTAACTATGGTTCAAACAGCAAGACCATTTGAGCCTTAAATGTGAAAGGTTGTTATGGTAAGGATATCTTCTTGTATCCATGGTACAAACAGCAAGGCAATTATAGGCTCAAGTGTGAACGGTTGTTATGGTAAGGATACAAGTATCTACTAGTAACCAGGGTACAAACAGCAAGACAAGTATAGGATCAAGTGTAAAAGGTTGTTTTGGTAAGAATATCTACTAGTACCCATGGTACAAACATCAAGACCATCATAGCCTCCAGTGTGAAAGGCTGTTATGGTAAGGATATCCACTAGTATCAATGGTACAAACAGAAAGACCATTGTAGAAGTGTGAAAGGTTGTTATAATGGTAAGGATATCTTCTTGTATCCATGGTACAAACATCAAGACAATTATAGGCCCAAATGTGAAAGATTGTTATGGTAAGGATATCTTCTAGTGCCCATGGTACAAACAGCACGACCATAATAGAGCCTTAAGTGTGAAAGGTTGTTAGGGTAAGGATATCTTCATGTGTCCATGGTACAAACAGCAAGACCATTATAGGCTCAGGTGTGAAAGGTTACCATGGTAAACATATCTACAAGTACCCATGGTACAAACAGTAAGACTTTTGGAGCCTTAAATGTGCAATGTTCAAATAATAGATTGCCAGGTCAATTCTTTATAAGGGATTTCTGCCTGTGTCCATTGTACACCTCGTATACAAAAATTAAATATATCTCTTAATCATGTAATTTGGGACTTAGATTTGTGGGATTGTTTGTTTGCGTCACTTAAACTGCCCTTTATGGAGTGCAAAGTTTTCTTCTATATTGTTTGACAAATGTGCCTTCTAAATATCCTCTGTAACTTCATTTTCACAGAGGATTGTGGGATGCGTCTCTACAGCCTATCAGGGAAGCCGCCCTGCTCGGAGTGCCCTGTAAACACTTACTGGAACAGCAGCACCACCTGTCTACCCTGTCCTGCAGGCACTTACACAGACACCAGTGGGGCATACCTTGTGTCAGAGTGCAGAAGCAAGTGACAAACTTTTACTGCTTGCATTGCATATTGTTTTTCAATGAAAGTATATTAGCATAAGTTGAATGTTTAATGGATTTTTCAAGTTTCTGTGTTTTCCAAAGTATGATGAGATTTAAAGAGGATAAATATGTATTGATAATACTGCTATCATTTTGTGTTTTTAGCTCCACTGGCCAAAGGCCAGCGGGGCTTATGTCATGGTCCTGTGTCTGTCGTGTGTGCGTGCGTTAACTTTTCCTTTAAGGTAGCTGACCACGGTAGACACACACTCTCTCGGAGCCGCGGACGCCTTCTTGATCTCCACCACGCTCAATTCAGAAAAACATTCACTGCACACAAGTAGTCTGAAACTTACATTTAAGATAAAAAAAAGAGCATATGGAACCTGTACAGATGATACTATTGCCAAAGTGAAAGAATGGCAAGGCCGCAAACAGGGGCTTTAAAATCGACCTTTTACCATGTACAAAAGTGGCTGGGGACGAAACAAAGGGAAATGATAGCCTGCTTTTGGAATGATATTTTTACACGCAAAACATAGCACAACCCATCAAACCATGAATAAATACCTCCTTACCAGGTGGGGGTTTTCGCGCAATAATTCACAGCGGGACACTACTAGCGATTCCAGCTTAAAAAGAACCCAAAATACAATATGCCTACCGCAGTTGTCCTTCCTGAGTAACAAAGAACACAACAACAACAAGAGGTCATGACCCCACAGTTTTGCATTTGAAAATGGTCATATTCTTTGGATTTTATGCAATTTGGGGGTACAATAAGACCTATTACCCGCAAATTTGACATTGAAACCTACCCTTTCCCAATATTTCACTTTTTGACCGGGGCAAATTCACATATTTCTGCTTCCTACTGTGTACTGCTACTTTAAACATCTTCTTCTCCTAAACTACTGGTCCAATTCTGATGAAATTTCTCAGGAATGTTCCTGGGATGAACCTCTTTCAAATTTGTTCAAATTATGCCCCCGGGGTCAAATTTGACTCTGCTCCGAGGTCACAAAATTGAAAATTTGCTTATATAAGGCCTATTTTGTAAAAAACTTTCAAAATCTTTTGTCCATAACCATTGGGCCTAGGGCTATCAGATTTGGTATGTAGTGACATCTAATAGTCCTCTACCAAATGTGTTCAAATTTTATCCCTGGGGTCAAATTTGACCCTGCCCCGGGGGTCACAAAATTGAACATATGCTTTTATAATGCCTATTTTGTGAAAACTTTAAAAAAAAATCTTGTCCATAACCATTAGGCCTAGGGCTACACAATTTGGTATGTGGTGACATTGTATAGTCCTCTACTTAGTTTGTTCAAATGATGCCCCAGGGGTCAAATTTGACCCTGCCCTTGGGGCCACAAAATCGATTATATGCTTATATAGTGCCTATTTTGTGAAAACTTAAAAAATCTTTGTGTCCTTAACCATAAGGCATAGGGCTACCAAATTTGGTATGTAGTGACACCTAATAGTTCTCTACCAAGTTTGTTCAAATTATGCCCCTTGGGTCAAATTTGACCCTGCCCGGGGGGGAGGGGGGGGGGGGGTCACAAACTGAACATACGCTTATATGGGGCCTATTTTGTGAAAACTTTAAAAATCTTCTTGTCCATAACCATTGGGCCTAGGGCTACCAAATTTGGTATGTAGTGACATCTAATAAACCTCTACCAAATTTGTTCAAATAATGCCTCTGGGGTCAACTTTGACCCTGCCCCGGGGGTCACAAAATTGAATGAACGCTTATTAAGCACCTATTCTTTGAAATCTTTACAAATCTTCTTGTTGAAAACCATTCAAACTATGGCTACCAAATTTGGTATGCAGTAACATCTTATAGTACTCTACCAAGTTTGTTCAAATTTTGCCCTTTGAGTCAAATTTGACCCTGACCCACGGGTCACAAAATTTAACATTATAATTTATAAGCTTATATCTTGCTTATTTTGTGAAAACTTTAAAAATATTCTTGTCCTTAACTCTAGGACCTAGGGCTACCACATTTTGTATGTAGTGAGATATAGTAGTCCTCTACAAAGTTTGCTCAAATTATGCCCCTGGGGTTAAATTTGACCCAGCCCGGGGGTCATAAAAGTGTACATGTGCTTAAATAGGGCCTATATTTAAGTATTTGCACATGCCGAGAATATTTGTTTCGGCCTTTTTTTCAGCAGTGGAGCGATACAGGGCCATCATGGCCCTCTTGTTTTATATTGATAAATATCTGTAGATACAAATGTTATTACTTTGTAGTTTTTTGTGATAAATATCTATAGATAATGCTGTTATTATTTTGTAGTTTGTATATGATAAATATCTATAGATAATACTGTAATTACTTTTATACATATATAAATATCTATAGATGATAATGTATGGTATTTACTTTTTTTATTCATTTTTATCTTTAGATAGTAATATTATTCCTTTATTGTTTTTTTATTAATAAATATTGATAGATAACAATGTAATTACCTTGTGTTTTTTATTGATTAATATCTATAGATAACAGTGTGATAACTTGTATTTTAATTCATGTATTTATGTTTAACAGCATAATGTCAGGTTCTTTACAGACAATCACTCTTGCTGAAGTTTTAATATTGAAGAACATCATTTCAAAGAAAAACTGACTCACATATTGACTGACTTGCAGAGTTATGTCCCCCTGGTTCCTACTCCCATACTGGGCTGGAACCCTGCACACCATGTCCTCGTAACTTCTACCAGAGTTCCCAAGGCAGTAAGACGTGCACTGAATGTCCCTCCGAATCTGTAACCACCAGGGAAAATGGGACTAGCACAACAGATTGCGTGGACGGAGGTTTGTTATAAAAAAAACGCAACAAAATATTATTTAAATAGGTTGAAAATTGATGAAGGCAAATCATCAATAAACTCACTTTGAAGACAGTATTTTTAAATCCAATTAAAACAAAATATTATTTCAGTGCGCCTATGTTGTAAAAAATCTACAATTATACAGAGTTTACTAGGTGGTAATTATAAAAAAAGAAGTTTACATTCATAATAATATGATAATTTCTTTTAAAATAATATTACTGCCATAAATTTGACTGGTTGTTTTCAGCCTCCACTCTCTGCTCAAACTCACGATGTGCAAATAATGGCCATTGTTCTGTCATTCGACATGACTACTACTGCAACTGCACAGTCGGTAAGTAATATATTTAAGGGTTTGAATATATCAACATCAAATTGTTTAATATAAATTGTGTAATACTACCAGTGTAATTTAAATTATGTGATTTTTATTCTTCAATTATTTTCACAAATTGTGTGTTCATTTAGATTCATGCCGACTTAGTAAATTGTTCTTGTTTTTTCTTAAAAATTGTTGTATACGGCTTAAGGAGGTAATACTTTTAGTGTTTTCTGTTGGTCGGTCAGTTAGCCAGTAAATCTGTCAGTCTGTTCTCATTCACTTAAATATCTCATAAGCGATATAGTTAAACTTACAATACGTCATAACCATAGTGTATAGATGTGTAAGACACTTTTCATGCCCAGCTATATTCATTATTTTGTTGCATGCCCTTGAACATAGTCATGAGCATGTCAGTGGCATATTATTTTTTTTTAGTATTTTGAGAACACTAATTGTAGTTTAAGTATATTTTGGAATCATTTGCAAAAGCTATTGCCCTAGTCGAGACAATTCACATTAAATTATTATGGTTCCTCGAAATATACAAAATAACTGATTTGCAAATTTGGATTGTGTCTATAAACAGTGTAGAAAAAGGGAACAATATATTTTGTGCCATGTCCATGCAGGCTAAACAATCTACAGTAGTAAAATATGCATAAGATATACATTACATTCAGAAAATAAAAAGAATTATTATTGTTAAATCATTTTTTTGTTTTATTAAAATAGTTTTTCTCTCAAAATAGGTTTCACCGGTCGCAATTGTGAAAATGAGTTATCTCCATGTGTCTCCTCACCCTGTCTGAATGGAGCCATGTGTACAAAACTGAATGCAACTGCGTATAATTGCACCTGCAAAGGTAAACTTGAAATAAGATGTTTATGATGTTCGGGAGTATATTTGCTACAGAATTCATTAATAGTTATAATCATTTGTGTAATTTTAGGATTCAAACAAGAGTGTAAAATGGCTCTTATTCTCTATCATTAAC
The DNA here is from genome assembly GCF_020536995.1 of Dreissena polymorpha. Classification (NCBI taxonomy): domain Eukaryota; kingdom Metazoa; phylum Mollusca; class Bivalvia; order Myida; family Dreissenidae; genus Dreissena; species Dreissena polymorpha. Next base: position 616,884 of record NW_026273318.1, on the reverse strand, counting down.
TCACTACCGGTACTAAATATAATAAAATTATACTATTTAAATTAAAGTAATAACTCAATATTTATAATAAAACAGAAATGTGACAAAACTTCATTATTCAAAATGAATCGTATTAATCCTCATAGTTACATGTGTTAAAAGTATCAGTATAAAGTATATTTACTAAACCTGATGCAGATGGGTATTCTGGAGCCCACTGTGAGAACAACAGAGTTGACTGTGCAGCCAACTCCTGCGTCAACAACGGGACCTGCATAGATGGGGACAATGACTACATATGTGCCTGTTCTTCACACAATGGCTTCTATGGCCCTGGGTGAGTAATGATTATTGTTTATTTAGCAGTATTTCAAGACAGCTTATGCAGTTTGTAATAAAATAGTTTTATGCTCAATGCTTGGTTGTTTAAATACTGCTGATGTTTAAGTCAGTTAATTTGGTCTGTAAAAATTAAGTTAACTTTTTAAATAAAACTATTTGTTTATTTAAAGTCTTCCTCTTTTAATGTTCCTAAAATTTTATAATTTGTAATAACTATAATAACAAGCATTTCTTGCTATTTTTTTGTCAAATTGTATAAAATTCTTGTCAAATAAGGTGTTGTTAATTTTTTATAAATGGAATTTTTACTCTGCTTTTATTTAATGTATCAATTCATTGTCACATCAGCTTTTATTTAATGTATCAATTCATTGTCACATCAGAATTGTTTTCCTTATACATACAATTGCAAAAACCAAACAATGCAACCTTATTTGTAAGTAACGAGTAAAAGAACCTGTTAATGAAAGTAAAAGGTGTGAATAAATGTATAACTTGATACAGAGCCTCTTTTGGATTCGAGATCTTTTACTGTATACTGTTATGTGATTTATTTTTTTGTTATGTCCCCCACCACTATAGTGGGGGACATATTGTTTTTGACCTGTCTGTTGGTTTGTTTGTGTCAAACTTTAACATTTTGCAATAACTTTTGCAATATTGAAGATAGCAACTTTATATTTGGCATGCATGTGTATCTCATGGAGCTGCACATTTTGAGTGGTGAAAGGTCAAGGTCATCCTTCAAGGTCAAAGGTCCAAAAAAAATATACAAGGGAAGTAATAAGCTTTAAAGGGAGATAATCACCTGAACCTGCCAAATTATTATTATTTTTTTTAATAAATCAAAGCGGTGCAGCAGGGGACATAGTGTTTCTGACAAACACATTTATTGTTGGTATTATATTTTCTTATTTATTCTCAGTTGCAACCTCAACCAGAACCCGTGTCTGAGGTTCCCATGTAACAACAGTGGGGTGTGTAAGGCCATGGGCTCATACCATCGTGTGTGTTATTGTCCGGCGGGCTTCTCGGGTCATGACTGCCAGATCAATCTAAGTGAGTCAATTAGTCTTGATAGTTGAGCTGTGTTGTGAGAATTAGGTCTCATGCCATATGCAGCCAGCACAGCTCCAGACAAGTATGCACAGTCTGGCTAGGAGCTACCTTGTCCTCTATAAAACCATGCAAGTATTCATAGTCTCATTTATGGACAGACTGCATAGCTGATGACCTGGCTGGTTTAGAGCTAAGCTGGCTGCATACGCCATAAGAGCGTTTTAGCATGACACAGGTAAGTTATAATTTGGATCTCCAAATATATGGACAAACCTATGTAATGTAGCAGGTCACAAATAAAGCTGACACATTTTATACACGAATTGTAATCTTGATCAGATAATTATAGTTGATATAGTGCGTGATTTTGACAGGATTTAAAATCTGTTAGCTTTGATGTACTCCAAGATGAGTTTTGTTTTTCAAAATGTATCGCATTCTGGGCCATGTATGTTTTTATTTGAATTGTTGAATAGGTTAAGAAATAAATTATATATATATTTTAATGGTAAATTTAATTCTTTTAAAATTGTTTCATTTGTAGAACACCACTTTAATTTAAATACAATACATATTGATCAGGTTGTTTGCTCTTTTATTTGAGTGTAATAAAGCACACGATAATGGTCAGTTTATGTGAAAAAAAGGTGTTTTTTTCAGTACATGCATCAAAAGATAAGATAAGATAAAGATAAGGTTTATTTTGAATCGGCAAGAGTTAAACAACAAACATAAGCTCAGATAGCTTGTACAACCGACTATAAAGTCAAATTTATGGTCCAATCTATATGAAAATTGGTTAGAACATTTGTTCTAATGATAGCTTGGCTAAGTTGAAAAATGGTTATGGTTTGTCAAAAAATATGGCCAACTGGGGGCCAGAAATTGTTCTGTATATTGCTATAGTAAAACCTTGTTAGCACTCTAGAAGTGATATTTTTAGTCCAATCTTCATGTACTTGGTCACAACATTTGTTCTAATGATATCTGGGCTGAGATAGAAAGTGGTTCCCATCCTATGACAAACATGGCTGTCAGGGGGCAGGGCATTTTTCCTTATATGGCCATAGTAAAACATTGTTAACTCTAGAAGAAGTATAATGTTCCAATCTTTTTGTCAGAATAATTTTTTTTCTAATGATATCTAGGATGAGTTCAAAAATGGTTCCCGACTGTTGAAAAACGTGGCCGCCAGGGGGCTGGGCATTTTTCCTTATATGGCTATAGTAAAACCTTGTTAACTCTCAAGTTAATATTTTGGCCATATTTGACAATGGTTTGAGAAACATATGAAAAGTGGCTGAGAGTAGTTCAGATCCCTGAAGTCTAAGGTGAGCGACCTCTGACCCTCTTGTTTCATTTTTATCTCTAGAGATGGACATTCATACTATTGTGAACCATATCAATTTCTAATGCTGTTTTACTATACACAGATGAGTGTGCAGCAAGCCCATGCATGAATGGAGCCAGGTGCCAGGATGGGGACAATCGTGCCATCTGTGTCTGTACGGCAGGCTTCAAGGGAGACTACTGTGAGCAGCGGGACAGTGCCGACATCTGCACCAGCTCTGTGTGCAACCCAGCAAAGTCCTGTATAGATAACTATGTGGCAGATACCCATTACTGTGTCTGTCCTGATGGGTGGTATTTTGGTAAGAAAGTTTTTGTAGTACGACCATTATTACATTACTTTTGCAATATTGAAGATAGCAACTTGATATTTGGCATGCATGTGTATCTCATAGAGCTGCACATTTTGAGTGGTGAAAGGTCAAGGGCATCCTTCAAGGTCAAATATATGGGAGGGACATAGTGTTTCACAAACACATCTTGTTTATTATTGTTTTCATCATGAAAATGACTCTGGAAACTGTTCATGAAAGTATCATTGGATTTTTGTGAAGTGAAACATGTCAAAAGTCTAAATTGATATCTATTTGAATGACTTATCACAAAATTTTCTTTCAATCAAATTGTGATAGCAACAGCTTATACTACATGCTAGTTTAAACAGTATTTAATATGGCTTCTATCCTTGTTTTAGGCTATACCTAAGGTATAGAACATGGCTTCTATCCTTGTTTTAGGCTATACCTAAGGTATACAAAATGGCTACAATCCTTGTTTTAGACTATACCTCTGGTGTGTGTGGGAGTTTTGACAAAGATATCTACTGCCCACCAAGCCAGTGCACAAACGGGGGAGAGTGCACCACCTACGATGGTGGGTACCACGTGTTGTGTCGGTGTGGCGCAGGCTATGGGGGACCACAGTGCCAGCAGGACGTCAATGAGTGCCTCTACCAGCCTTGTCGTAACAATGGGACGTGCACTAATCTTGTCAACAACTACACTTGTGCCTGTCCACTAGCAGCAGCCAATGGTATACTGGTTTCAGTATTTGAAGTTTAAACCAATTTTGTTTTATCTTGATTGCATCAAAATTCTAAGGCTAATTCAAATGCTGTCCAGTCTGTAATGGATGCTAAGTAGTTATTTTGTTTTCCACTTTGTTACATAATCAGGACCAATTGTGAAGTTAAGGCAATCTTAAACCTGTTAAAAAACCCAGTGCTTTGCATTTACCATTTCGAAGTGGTGATCCAAGTTTTATCCATGTGTGTTTTGTGTTATGTATTTTGGCGATGTCCTGTTTTGATTTTGGCTATTAATCTCTAGCCATGAAGAAATAACCTAGAGCTTGAGTTTTGAAAGGGAGTTTCAGCTTGCGATCTGCTGTGTAATGCTAATATTTTAGTTTAATAAAGTTTGCAGGACAATAAAAGAGCCATTTCATGCAAACATGAGTCTTTTGACATATGGCCCCAGGGTAGTTTCAGACCCATCTTTGTTTTTTCCCAGTCTGACCAGGAGCTACTATGTATGCTAATAAGATTAAGAAACCTTGCCAGACTTTGTTGCTGAAAGGTTACCTCCTGACCAAACTGTGCAAAAGTGCAGGCTGGTCTGTAGCTATGCTTGCCAATAAGACCCATTTGCACAGGCATTGGCTCATTATAAAATATATGGTATGTTGGATATACTTACTCAGGTTGTAAATGTAACAACTTCTTATAAATGTGAATTTGATTGATATAAACATTTTGGTTCCATGTGGCATTTTCAAGAGCCTCCAACATAATTAAGGACTTATTATATTCATGAAGATGTCCATGTCCTTCTTTGTTCAGGTACCAAAAACAATGACAACAGGAATTATTGTATCTGCTTTCTGGAAAAACTGGGCTCAGTCTGCGCAGGCTAATCAGGGACGACACTCTCCACATGTATGGAATTTTTCATTTAACCCTTTCAGTGCTGGAACTGAATTTTGAAGGCGTTTGCAAACAGTTTGGATCCAGATGAGACGCCACAGAACGTGGCGTCTCATCAGGATCCAAACTGTTTGCTATTCTGATAGTTTGTTTTTTTTAAATCGAAGAAAATTCTAATTATAGAAATTCAGCAGACGACATTTTAGCAGACGACAAATTTCCCAGCATGCAAAGGGTTAAATGAAGTATCCTCTTAACAAAAATCCAGTTTAAGTAGAAAATGTCATTCCTGATTAGCCTGTGCAGACTCAAAGACTTATTTGAGATCACACTTTACAAACATGCATTAAGCACAGTTTTCCCAGAACTAGGCTTATACACATGTACGCCTCTTCTATAGGTACCAACTGTATTGACAGTGTAAATGGCTGTCAAAACTGTGTGGTGTCCAACACTAAGAACTGCTCAGACTATCTAGATGGATATGTTTGCTACTGCAAAGATGACTTCAGGGGAAACAACTGTCAGGTACTGTTGAAATGCTGATAAATAATTCTAGTAAAAGTTGCCCTGCAATAGAATGTGTAAGCTTTTAGCCCAAACAATAACCTTGTTATAAGTGAAGAAAATGTGCCTTAAAAACACGTGATAAGCATTTACATGACATTGTTATTAATATTAATGTAGTTGAATTTAGTAGCTTTGGATTGTTAGGTTGTTTTTGAAGTAATATGGGATTATAGTTCTTGAGATTCAAGTTTAAAAAAGTCCATTACAGCATTAAAAAATGAATTTGCCATTGATAATATGGCCAGGTGCCAGCCAGGACACATATTTACAGCTCTATCTTAATCATTAAACTGTTAACATGCAACATATTTTAACATATTTTAGCCACATAATTGGAAATTGAGTGATATGCCATATGCAGCATCATAGCACCATACCAGCCGGTGCAGTCGTGTAGTCTGGTCTTATAAGCAGACAAGGCAGCTCCAGATCAGGCTGCCCAGATGCATATTGCCCATGACGCATTGTTGCATGGAACGGGTCATTTTAATTTAAGACTCATTTAGATTAGATTATATTTTGGGGTCATGGGGCAACATTCTCTAGTCTCATTCTCAACATTCTATTATTCAGGAAGTCATTCCCACATGTGAGCAATTGCCATGCCAACATGGTGGCACCTGCACCAATCCCACGTCCCCTGGTGAACACGTGTGTACATGTGCCATGCCATGGACTGGTAGAAACTGTGAGACAGAGATCGACAACTGTAAGGCGGGAAGCTGTCTCAACGGCGCTACTTGTGAGAGTACCAGCAATGGCTTCATTTGTCTGTGAGTCCATGTCTTTTCTACAACAAAATCACACCTTTCTTTTTTTCTTTTTGGTTTGGAAGGTAGCTGAGGGCAGGATGCATATGCTTTATGCTTGTTTTTACCAGTTTAAATTACTGGTCCTTCAGTGGTTTACATTAAAATGAGTGTATAGAAAGAACTGCAGTTCTGAAATTTCATTTATTATATTGAGAAGAATACACAATATACCATCTATTACAATATTATAAATCTTATTTTTTTTATATAAATAATTATTATATTCATTTAAATGTATTTTTTCATGCCAATACAATTTAAATACTGCAGGTGTCCGTTTGGCTATATTGGTGTACGCTGTGAAATCACATATGACTTGTGTGACCGTGCAAGGCCATGTGTTGGTGCCAATAACACCTGTAAGCAGGTGAACAAAGAAAGTGTGACATGCATCTGTCAGGATGGTAAGCAGTTGTAAAATTGGTAAGAAATGGACTTAAAAGTTCATTGGTCTACTGCTGTAATCGGACACCTTTTAGCAAAATAGTAGTCATGTTTATAAAGAATTTTCTTAAAACGTAACTTTTCTAAAAGTTCAATCAATTGAAGTTTGCTTTTTATATGAGTGAGTAAATAAGTATAGTCAAGGGTTACGACCTTATTTCATTAAAAAAAATCTTTGCATTATTATCAAAGATAAGAAAAACAAATTAAACAGTGTGTCAACAATATGTATTTATTTACTTTACATAATTTGTTTGTTTACAAAAGAAGGCTATTTCAGTAATTCAATAGTCTGTAAGCAATACAAAAAGAGCATTGACATTTCTTATAACTGGAAACATAAGATATTATTTCTTTTGTTGTATATCTTGTCTTAATTTCATGCTAGAATACACTGGAGAAAGCTGTGAGTCTCTACTGTGGTACTGCACAGACACCACGTGTAAGAATGGGGGACAGTGCTCTGTCGTCAATGGTTACGGAGTTGTCTGCTCCTGCCTAGATGGTGAGAATGGTTAGCCTACCTGAGTACAATGTGCTAATGGTCAAGATCTCCCAATTGCATTTTTTTTTTAAAGAAATTAATGCACTTTGTTTAAAATTACATATAAAAGCTTCTATGCACAACACCTCCTACATTTTGCATACAATTTGAGCTGAACTTTTACAGAATAATGATCTCCAACTGCTACACTTAATGCATGTATTTTCAAAGATTCAAGAATGTGTTACTGGCATTTTACCAAAATAGCATGATGACAGGGCCTTTTGTTTGCAGCTTTTGCTTTTTCTGCATAAAAGTTCAACTGCAAATTATTATTTTATTCTTTCAATACAATGCAACCGTGGAATGGGATCAACTATCTGTGACAGATTCTTGTTTATGTAGACTTATACTGCAGATCTATCTGTGACAGATTCTTGTTTCTGTAGACTTACACTGCAGATCTATAGATGACAGATTCTTGTTTCTGTAGACTTATACTGCAGGTATATCTGTGACAGATTCTTGTTTCTGTAGACTTATACTGCAGGTCTATCTGTGACAGATTCTTGTTTATGTAGACTTATACTGCAGGTCTATCTGTGACAGATTCTTGTTTCTGTAGACTTATACTGCAGATCTATCTGTGACAGATTCTTGTTTATGTAGACTTATACTGCAGATCTATCTGTGACAGATTCTTGTTTATGTAGACTTATACTGCAGATCTATCTGTGACAGATTCTTGTTTATGTAGACTTATACTGCAGATCTATCTGTGACAGATTCTTGTTTATGTAGACTTATACTGCAGATCTATCTGTGACAGATTCTTGTTTATGTAGACTTATCAACTATCTGTGACAGATTCTTGTTTATGTAGACTTATCAACCATCTGTGACAGATTCTTGTTTATGTAGACTTATCAACCATCTGTGACAGATTCTTGTTTATGTAGACTTATCAACTATCTGTGACAGATTCTTGTTTATGTAGACTTATCAACTATCTGTGACAGATTCTTGTTTATGTAGACTTATACTGCAGATCTATCTGTGTCAGATTCTTGTTTATGTAGACTTAAACTGCAGATCTATAGATGACAGATTCTTGTTTATGTAGACTTATACTGCCGATACATCTGTGACAGATTCTTGTTTATGTAGACTTAAACTGCATATATATCTGTGACAGATTCTTGTTTATGTAGACTTATACTGCAGATCTATCTGTGACAGTTTGTTGTTTATGTAGACTTAAACTGCAGATCTATAGATGACAGATTTTTGTTTATGTAGACTTATACTGCCGATTTGTCTGTGACAGATTCTTGTTTATGTAGACTTATACTGCAGATCTATCTGTGACAGATTCTTGCTTATGTAGACTTAAACTGCAGATCTATAGATGACAGATTCTTGTTTCTGTAGACTTATACTGCAGGTCTATCTGTGACAGATTCTTGTTTATGTAGACTTATACTGCAGATCTATCTGTGACAGATTCTTGTTTATGTTGACTTATCAACTATTTGTGACAGATTCTTGTTTATGTAGACTTATCAACCATCTGTGACAGATTCTTGTTTATGTAGACTTATCAACCATCTGTGACAGATTCTTGTTTATGTAGACTTATCAACTATCTGTGACAGATTCTTGTTTATGTAGACTTATCAACTATCTGTGACAGATTTGTGTTTATGTAGACTTATACTGCAGATCTATCTGTGACGGATTCTTGTTTGTCTAGACTTATACTGCAGGTCTATCTGTGACAGATTCTTGTTTCTGTAGACTTATACTGCAGGTCTATCTGTGACAGATTCTTGTTTATGTAGACTTATACTGCAGATCTATTTGTGACAGATTCTTGTTTCTGTAGACTTATCAACTATCTGTGACAGATTCTTGTGTATGTAGACTAATCAACCATCTATGACAGATTCTTGTTTATGTAGACTTATCAACCATCTGTGACAGATTCTTGTTTATGTAGACTTATCAACTATCTGTGACAGATTCTTGTTTATGTAGACTTATCAACTGTCTGTGACAGATTCTTGTTTATGTAGACTTATACTGCCGATCTATCTGTGACAGATTCTTGTTTATGTAGACTTATCAACTATCTGTGACAGATTCTTGTTTATGTAGACTTATCAACTATCTGTGACATATTCTTGTTTATGTAGACTTATCAACTATCTGTGACATATTCTTGTTTATGTAGACTTATCAACTATCTGTGACAGATTCTTGTTTATGTAGACAGCCCATTTGATGGGGCATGCATGTTTTACAAACAGCCCTTGTTTTCATTATTGTCATCGTACCCCTAGCCACAAAATAACTCTTTTAATTTAGATCTGTCTACTAGCTGATGTAAAGTCTTTAATTGTTTGTCAAAGACATAGACAATATAGCTCTTCAAAACAAAATGTGATAAGAGAAATATAATCCTTTCTTAGTCGCTGTTGTGATTTTTAAATAATACAGACCTTAGTTCAATAGATATGAGCCGTGCTCTGTGAATAGGGGGTTTAATGCATGTGTGTATAGTGTCATCCCAGATTAGCTTCTTTAGTCCGCACAGGCTAATCAGGGACGACACTTTCCGCCTTAACTGGATTTTTGCTAAGAAGAGACTATGTTCATAGGAAAAAAAAAAAAATTGTAAAGTGTTGTCCCTGATAAGCCTGTGCAGTCTGCTTTATGCACATTCATTTAACCCCCTTTTCACAGAGCACTGCCAAAATATTTTTTCAGCTGTCTGAACTGCATACGTTGATTTCCATTTAAGGTTATTCGGGACCATATTGTGAGACAAACATTGATGAATGTTCCAGTCTACGATGTCCTCCTAACTCTGTGTGTGTTGATGGACTGAATTCTGCTAGTTGTGTTTGCAGAAATGGCAAGATTGGTGAAAATTGTGACAAGGGTATGCAAATTTATTTTTAAATTTATCATAGCATTTATAGCTCAACCTTAAAGTTGACCTCAAGACAACTGACAATTTGTTTTCACTAGATGTAATTTACTGTGAGATGTAGCAAACAAATTGTCATTCAACTGACTGTTTATCTTCCAACAGATGAAGCAGTCAGTAAATCTTTCACCAGTTTTAACTGACAATTTATCTTTCAAGAGATGCAATTGACGATTTATCTGTTCCAAGATGTAACTGACATATTATTTTTAACCTTATGTAATTTACAAGTTATCTTTCCCCAGATGTTACTAGCAGTTTTGATATCATCATCAACCCCAATGTCGGAGCATGTGACGAGGATGTTAAGCTCACCAGTTTCCTATCAAACAGCACTACAGCCTTCACCTTGGCCTTCTGGGTCCGCCTCACCACCCTCAACAGCCCAGGGGCTATTGTGACTGTGTATGGCATGCCAAATAGGTGAAGCTCCATAATTTTAGTTTGTATGCTTCTTTCTCCTTATAGCCAAGGTTGCTTACACAAGTCATCTTTATAATTTTAAATATTAAACTTATTCTTTTTTTGCTCTGCCCCCTAGTGAACTATGTATGAAGATCTTAACTCTAAGGGTTAAAGTGAAGGGATTCAAATGATTGATATACTGTTAGAAGCCTTAGAGAGAACGTGCTAGTACACTAACTTTTTTCTGTCAAAACACATCTTTGACTTGAATTAAGCACTAAAATGACTGTTGGTTATTTTTTCTTAAAGGAAAGATGATAATAATATTAAAGGTATTATAAAGCACATTCAAAGATTCAGTTGTCAATGTAAGCTATATCTAATAACAGCCTTGCAAAGAATGAATAATATTGATAACCAAACAAATGTTGATTTTTTTTTTGTACAGGCTGACTAGAGACACATTAAACTGGCAGCATAAATTGTCTGTAACATCGACACACGTGAACTTCAATATCAGCACAGCAGGGTTTAAAGGTTCAACCTCTGTACCAATCCTCAACAATGTCTTACCCAATGGACTCTGGCATCATGTGACAGTAACTTGGAGCAACGCGCAGGGATTTATTTACCTCTACCTTGATGGCATATACAACAACCGCGGTCTGTTTGCCAAGGGCAAAGCAATATCACTATTGTAAGTAAATTTTGCTGTTTTCTGCTCAGCCTCGTTTATTTATTGCATCTAAAGCCTTAGTATATGGAAACATACTTGAGTTAGTTTCCAGGGAAGAAAAAGTGTGTGATGTTTTTAGCTCATCTATTTTTTGAAAAAAAATTATGAGCTATTGTCATCACCTTGGCGTCGGCTTCGGCGTTGGCGTCCGGTTAAGTTTTGCGTTTAGGTCCACTTTTCTCAGAAAGTATCAATGCTATTGCATTCAAACTTGGTACACTTATTAACTATCATGAGGGGACTGGGCAGGCAAAGTTAGATAACTCTGGCATGCATTTTGACAGAATTATGTGCCCTTTTTATACTTAGAAAAGTGAAAATTTTGGTTAAGTTTTGCGTTTAGGTCCACTTTTCTCAGAAAGTATCAATGCTATTGCATTCAAACTTGGTACACTTACTTACTATCATGAGGGGACTGTGCAGGCAAAGTAAGATAACTCTGGCATGCATTTTGACAGAATTATGTGCCCTTTTTATACTTAGAAAATTGAAAATTTGGTTAAGTTTTGTGTTTAGTTCCACTTTATTCCTACAGTATCAAAGCTATTGCTTTCATACTTGCAACACTTATTAACTATCATAAGGGGACTGTGCAGGCAAAGTAATGTAACTCTGACTGGCATTTTGACAGAATTATGTGTCCTTTTTATACTTAGAAAATTGAAAATTTGGTTAAGTTTTGTGTTTTGGTCCACTTTACCCCTAAAGTATTATAGATATTGCTTTCATACTTGGAACACTCGCAAACTATCATAAGGGTACAGTAAAAGGACAAGTTGCATAACTCTGGTTGTCATTATTAAGGGATTATGGCCCTTTTTTGACTTAGTAACTTTGAATATATGGTTAAATTTTGTGTTTCGATCCACTTTTCTTCTTAAATATCAAGGCTATTGCTTTCAAACTTCAAATACTTTCATGCTATCATGACGTTACTGTACCTGGCAAGTTGAATTTTACCTTGACCTTTGAATGACCTTGACTCTCAAGGTCAAATTATTAAATTTTGCTAAAATTGCCATAACTTCTTTATTTATGATTAGATTTGATTGATACTTTGACAAAACTACTCTTACCTGACATACCACAATAGACTCCACCCAAACCATCCCCTGTACCCTCCCCCCCCCCCTCCCCCCCCTCCCCCCCCCCCCCCTCCCCCCTCCAATTTTTTTTTTTTTTTTTTTTTTTTTTTTTACGATCATCTCACAAATGACCACCACACCCTCACACTATATCCCCCCCACCCCACCCCCCCCATTTTTTTTTTGAAATGGTTAAAAAACAAATATTTATTTTTATTATTTTATGTTTGAAATACCGTCCAACCATCGCACCCAAGAATCCCCACCCCCCCCCCCTCCCCCCATCAGAATCTCCTCCCCCTAAAATTTTTATTATTATTTTTTTTTTTAAGATCATCTCACAAATTACCACCACACCCTCACACTTTACCCCCCCCCCCCCACCCCACCCCCCCCCCAATTTTTTTTTTAAACAGTTAAAAAACACAAATATTTATTTTTATTATTTTATGTTTGAAATACCGTCCAACTATCGCACCCAAAAATCCCCCCCCCCCACTCATCCCCACCCCCCCCCCGCCCGAATTTTTTCCTTTTTTTTCGCATTTTTGGAAGATAATGTAATAAATTCCACACCCCCACACTATACACCCCTCTTCACTCCGCCTCTCCCTTCTTTGTGATTGAAAATGAGAGTCCCTTCACCTTTAAAAAGTTTAAAAAGAAAATTGATGAGCGGTCTGCAACCGCAAGGCGGTGCTCTTGTTTAAAGATCTTATGACCAGTTCTTTATGGTCTGTTACCTCCCAGACTCAAGGCATAGTAACTTAGCACGCCATCATGAGAAGTGTTGTTTTGTAGTGCATTTGTTTCTTGCTTGTGTCCAAATTATGTAATTGATTTTAATAAAAGACAATAAAAAATGACAATTGGCTGATGAAAAGATTATGTGAGTAGTAAACCGGTACTTAAAATCTTACCTTTTGTCTGCAATGTTACAGTTTAGCTGAAATAATGATTTAAAGGTAACTGTGGGTATTAGGCTTTATGTTACTTTTGAACAAAAAATATTGTACATTTTTGCTTAATTATTGTAAAACAGACTTTGACAAATTATTAATCTTTTTTTAAATGAATCCATGAAATAAAATATCAAAACATTATTTCAAAACATGTTATGATTGAACCTATTGAAGAATTTGCTTTTTTTCATGGCATCTTAGAAACTTGCATAGTTATCAAAAATATCTGTTTTTTAAAGCCTGTATTGCTTTACAGCTTTCACTTAATATATCTTCAAATCTTTGACAATTTAAGAAATTGTTCAATGGCAAATGTTGTTATTCAGAGGCCTGCTGTACTTGGGGAGCCATTCATCAGAACTGAACAAGTTTGAGGGCCGTTTGAGCCAGCTTAAGGCATACTACACGCAGCTGGATGATGCAAATGTGCTTGACATTTACCAGGGTTCACAGGCAGCTACTAGCCGCATCAGTCTATCTGAGGTATGGATGATTGCAACCTGTCATGTCATTAGTTCAGACCTTTTCTAACTTAATTGTCAGTATTGATCCTAAATTTGAAAACCTACCCAGCTGAGGCAAGCCCAGGTAGGTTCCCTTTAAGTCCCTGTATATATAGGCCTTATTTGAGCTTCCAAATTGGGTCTCATCTGCCACAAGATTTATTTGGGTCCCAATGGGTGAAAACATTGTTTCAACATGGGCTCATGATTGGTCTATTATTGGCATAGAGGGATGGGATGTCATGAGATGCTGATATGGGTTCCATCACCTTAGGTGCAGGATTTTAAAAGGGTTCCATATGGGATACAAAGTGGGTCCACCATGGGACACACACACATGCTCAATTAGGCACACAGAGAATTGATTATTAAGAGACCCCTATATACGTCCCACATCTGGCAGTGCAACACCATTTTAAATGGGTCTCATGGCAGTAAGTGCAACATAATTTTTTCTGGGTCACATATTTGCTGCATGTGGGACATGTGTGGATCTAATATGGTCTGCATGTGGGTCTTTATACATGTTCCACATTCTTTATTTTCAACAATCCAGCAAATAGCTAATAAATATATTTCAAGATTTCCACCTTTATTAAACAGCAGAATTTGATGCAAATGGTGATTGAGGCTGGTCTTATTATCAGACCGCATTTTGTCGTAATTTTGAAATGTGTCTGCCCTTAGAGTATTTAGGGTTATGGTTCTAGAATGCCAATGGCCTTATTAGTTTGCCAATTTCTTGAGACATAATCTTGAAAAAATGCCTTCAGTATTTACGTATTTCATTAAATGTCTACTTTGTCCCGTACAAAATATTTCAACATAGTATCATAAAGGGACTCAAATGAAAAAGTATAATTGTTTAAATACATAACAAATGTTTCAAAAAAGTGAATGCTATCATAAAAAATATTCTATCAACTGTTCAAAATTACTTACCGTTTGTTTTCTTAATTGTTGGTGCTGATGGAAGTTTCAAATTTCAAATTTAATTTTCCGCACTTGTTTGGGAGTATTGATTAACACAAACTGGGCGCATGCGAGTCCCATGTAAGCTGTACATAAATCCCTTATCACTTAAAAGTTGTCTTTAAATGTTTTATGACAAAATTACAACTGCTTTTAACGGTATTATCACAAACAAGCACAAACATAATATAAAAATACAAAATAAATACCTTTGAATTCTGTTTCTTAACAGTGCTACAATATGGGTTCCATAATGGTGATTTCTGGGCATTCGTAATTGGGCTTGCTGTATAGATCCCAGATGGGTGAACTATTGGCAAGCCCATATTGGCATGCTCATTTAAAGATCTTATGGGACCCATATGCACATTTTTGCTGCTCAAGTTTTTTATGCCCCCGGATCGAATGATCAGGGGTATATTGTTTTGGCCTGTCTGTCTGTCTGTCTGTCATTGTATGTGTGTGTCTGTCTGTCTGTCCCAAAACTTTAACCTTGGTCATTACTTTTGCAATATTGAAGATAGCAACTTGATATTTGGCATGCATGTGTATCTCATGGAGGTGCACATTTTGAGTGGTGAAAGGTCAAGGTCATCCTTCAAGGTCAAAGGTCATTTTTTTCTAAAATAGCTGCTGTGCGGCTTCAAAGCGGCACAGTAGGGGATATTGTGTTTCACAAGCATAGCTCTTGTTCTTTAGTAAAATGAAGTTAAACTCTTTCCTTGAAGGAGCAAGCATGATTTCTGTTTTTTTGCTGCCTCACTATGTGAACTCTCCTGTGTTCATATAATTAAAAACAAGTTTGAATCCAACTGTGTACAGAGTTGGTATTGATTGATTGATTTATTTCGGCATGTAATACACATACATGGACATTTAAAACAACATGTATAATACAGAATCGTAGAACACATGATAATAAATAAACCATGACATGCACACCAACACCAAGGATAACACAAAAAAGAGCAACTCCTATTTCCATTGTGGTCCTTTTGTGAATAGGTTACTGAGTGTCTGGGTGTGTATGAATCAACCCATTCTTAGTCTTCAGAACAAAGACTAGACTGAGAACCAAGAAATATACATTCAACGTTTGAATAAATACAGGCCACTACTTGTGATAGTGTCCTTAACAAAATGTTCTGCATGAAGAATGCTGTAGATAGAGGCCATTTAAATAGCAAATTTGACTTAATATTAAAGCAATTGTTAAATATTCCAATTAAAGGGAATAAATAAACAACGTTTTTGTTGTATACAAACCCAGTAGTGCGTTCAGTTACAGCGATTATTCGCCAATGATCTTTCGTTTCTGATTCAGTCGTATTGAACGATTGGTTTTGCTAGCGTACTACCTCTCGAGAGGGTTCGCTTTGGTTTGCAAACGTTTGCGGCAAACCGAGCGTTCAATATCGAACGTTTGCAAGCGTTTGCAAACTATAGTGAATGTTCGCTGTAACTGAACCCACTAGACATTGGTTTTGCTAACGAGCTACCTCCAGAGAGGGTTGGCCTCAGTTCGCGGCAAATCGAGCTTTCAATAGCGAACATTTGCGAACTAAAGCGAACGTTCGCTGAAACTGAACGTTTTACTGTATTGACAATATCAATGACTTGCTATTTCAGGTATCCATGACAACCATGTACACTGTGTACTATGCTAGCCAGCTGACCAACAATGTTTGCAATACCAGTTCCAAATGTCCAGATAGAGCATTTAATGGTGGGTAATTTTGAAATCTGACATGATAGTTGCTGATTTTTTCCCTGCGTATACACACTATATACATGAAAAGTATGCACAATACTTGTTTTTATTTGATCCATTAAGCAACAAATGTCTATGACTGTCTTTTTTCCAGCACCAACACTGCTTGCTGCATTACATGGATTTTTGCACAGTTACCTGCTTATGACCATTCACTATCCGCCAGTTTTTCCCGATCTTACTTTTATCTTGACATAATTCAAACTTCAATTACTTCAAACCATCACATTGTTACAACTTGTTGATACTTACATAGTGTTGGTATTGATTGTTCTTTTCCACCCTATATAACTCAATCTAATTTTGACCTTCACCTTGACCTGATTTAATAGGCTTTTTGTTAACTATATTTTTACCATTTTTTCCATCATAAACACTTGCTTAATCACATGGGTACTTACAGATCTAGCCTATTACCATCCCAGATTCTTTCATTTCAGCCAACCACCATTTGACCTTGAAACAAAAATAGGAATTAAAAAAAAAAAGCTTTTTCTCAATTAAACAGATTTTACATTTTTACTATCATCACCACATAATACTTTCCCTCTTGGATATATAAATTGACATTACTTATAATCGAAATCTGCCCAATTTACCCTAAATCTGTGGCCTATATCTTATAGAGACTTAAATAAATGTTGAAGCTAGCAACAAGTTGTGTTCATTAAACATTTATAAAAACATCCTGTTTCGTGTTTACTCTGCAGGACAAATATTATAAGAAAAACTACAAACAAAAAATATGCAAAACATTTACAGTAAATTGAATTACTGCAGTAGGGTAACTCGCCCTTGAGCCTAACAGGCTTATCAGGGACATTCATTGAAAAATAGTTGAATAACAATACCCACTGCATTCGCCCATGAGTCGGACATGTTCGCCCTTAACACGGACACAGATTTGTTAAGCATTTTGTTAGGTAATCCATTCCCTATATTTATAAAAATGCAAATTGCACAGTAACAGCAATGTGTTGATTTTATAACTTTATTCCTTTGTCAACATGTTGACGAAAATAAGTTATAAAAAGATGAAAAATGACATGGTCTCTTGTAGTGTCTATCTGACCTTTACAACAGCAGAACCATTTGTTGCAGTGGGGGTGACACAGAAAAGTACAGACTTAAAAAGATAAAACATCGTGTGATTCTTGTTGTTTGTGAGCTATGGGATTCTTTATAGATTGAGTCATGCTAATTGGAATAAATATGTGATTTATTCTCACCCGTATGCCTCTGCCATTAAATAAACTCATGTTCGCCATAAGGGCGAATTGCGTTCGCCTCAAGGGCTAATTGAGTTGTAATTAATTGTTTATAAAGTCAATTGTGAATGCTGTCAAAGGTATCTGACCAAAATGCCTATGGTATAAAGATAATCGATAATAAAAAATTCTGAATTTTCCGTCACCAGAAGTAATTAAAACTTAAACGAATCCAAATATATCGTGAGATAATATTTGATAAAATTTCATTTCAAAATTTTATTTATTTTGAGTATGAAGGGTAAACTGTTCGTTATAACTTCACAAATCATGCTTAACACAACTGATCTTTGAAAACTACAAAAATAAAAATGTCCGACTCAAGGGCAAAATCGACTCAAGGGCGAGTTACCCTAGATGGTTTTATTAACATTTATTTATCTGACTTCCTTTGACTTAAGTATTATTTAAGTATCAGTATAAAGTATTTAGATACAAATGGGTATTTTCAACTTCTCAATGGAAACATTTTTGCGCAAGGAAACAAAAGTTAACTTTTGGAACATTAGAAATAGTTCAAAAGAGGCTGCATTCAAAAGAAAAATTTTAACTTTTAAATTATTATTTAAGCATCATTCTTGGAAAACTGGGGTTAATGCATGTGCTTCAAATGTTGTCCCTGATTAGCCTTTGCAGTTTGAACAGGCTTATCAGGGACACTTTTTTTCCACCTAACAGGCTTATCAGGGACACTTTTTTTCCACCTAACAGGCTTATCAGGGACACTATTTCCACCTAACAGGCTTATCAGGGACACTATTTTCCGCCTAACAGGCTTATCAGGGGCACTATTTCCACCTTACAGGCTTATCAGGGACACTATTTCCGCCTAACAGGCTTATCAGGGACACTATTTCTGCCTAACAGGCTTATCAGGGACACTATTTCTGCCTAACAGGCTTATCAGGGACACTATTTCTGCCTAACAGGCTTATCAGGGGCACTATTTCTGCCTAACAGGCTTATCAGGGACACTATTTCTGCCTAACAGGCTTATCAGGGACACTATTTCCGCCTAACAGGCTTATCAGGGACACTATTTCTGCCTAACAGGCTTATCAGGGACACTATTTCCGCCTAACAGGCTTATCAGGGACACTATTTCCGCCTAACAGGCTTATCAGGGTCACTATTTCCACCTAACAGGCTTATCAGGGACACTTTTCTGCCTAACTGGCTTATCAGGGGCACTATTTCCGCCTAACAGGCTTATCAGGGACACTTTTTTCTGCCTAACAGGCTTATCAGGGACACTATTTTCCACCTAACAGGCTTATCAGGGACACTATTTCCGCCTAACAGGCTTATCAGGGACACTATTTCCGCCTAACAGGCTTATCAGGGGCACTATTTCCGCCTAACAGGCTTATCAGGGACACTTTTTTCCGCCTAACAGCCTTATCAGGGACACTATTTTCCACCTAACAGGCTTATCAGGGACACTATTTTCCGCCTAACAGGCTTATCAGGGACACTATTTTCCACCTAACAGGCTTATCAGGGACACTATTTTCCACCTAACAGGCTTATCAGGGACACTATTTTCCACCTAACAGGCTTATCAGGGACACTTTTTTCCACCTAACAGGCTTATCAGGGACACTATTTTCCACCTAACAGGCTTATCAGGGACACTATTTTCCACCTAAACTAGACTTTTGTTAAGAAGATACATACTTTAAAAAATAGAATCCATAAAAGTGGGAAGTGTCTCTGATTAGCTTTTGCGGACATGGCATAAGGCCAGTTTTCCCAGAGTGCGGCTCATTTTATTTCATGCAGAAACTTCATTCCCAAGGGTGGTATCATGTACAGAGGACACCCTTGTCGTCACCCCGCGGGTCTCCTCCATCCAGTGGACACACGCTACATTCTCAGGGACCAGTGCAGCAACGCGACTGAGCACACATATCTCAGGAAGTAAGTAAATCGTAGGTGAATTAATCCCAT
Source organism: Dreissena polymorpha (assembly GCF_020536995.1). NCBI lineage: Eukaryota > Metazoa > Mollusca > Bivalvia > Myida > Dreissenidae > Dreissena > Dreissena polymorpha. The sequence continues at coordinate 597,276 of NW_026273318.1, read as the reverse complement.
TATATACTCAATTATAACTAAATAATTAAACTTCTTGTATTTAATTGTGTTTTACTCTGATTGTTTTGGAAGTAAGGACATAGTATCAGAATTAACCTCTATGATACAATCAATCATAATTTTATAATTCAACTTATTTTACGTCATTGAGTTTGACTTATTATTTTTTTACATGCACCAGAGTACCGTGAAGTGCGTGTTATGATTTTCAAAGTATCTATGTATCCATTTTTAAAGCAGAGAAACACTTGTTTGTGACAATGCTTGAATATAAAGGGAAATACATATCATTGTTTACTGTTGGTGCCAAACTTATTCTGCATCATAAATTTAGATTCATAATATTTTTACAAATAAGTGGCAATTTTGAACAATGGCTGTTTGATTTGAAACCAATTCGCTGATTTTATCCTTCTTGATACTAAGGATTTTCATTTTTATTGTTAAGTATTAAGTAAAGTATGGTTTAGCCAATGGTACAACTGCTTTTGCTTAATTAATAACTGTTCATTGTTAGAATTCTATTATTTCTGTTTTTTGCATTGAAATATATCAGACAGTGATATTCTTACATTCACAGAGAGCCAGTTTGTTTGGGGCCTATACAGTATGGGGACTGTTGAGTATACCTCAGACAAGATGGCAGCAGCTGTATGCACTTTCAGACTCTACAATAGACGTGAGTAAAGCACCAAAGTTCAGTGGAACAAAAATTGTGCTTTCCTTTGGTGGCATTCTATTTAGAAATTTACATGGTTATCATTTACCTTGAACAACAGAGAAGACTAGCAATATTCCTAAGACACTTATAGCAGAAACTGGTATTGAGCATGATGGTATTGTTTAAAATGTATACATCTAAAATTGTCTCTTCATGCAAGTTAATATTTGAATAATTCAAAGTTTTGGGCCAATCATACTTATTGGCATTTTGTTAAAAACACCAGCATCAAAGCATTTGTGAAAGCCTCTTTGGTAAAAAACCAACTTGCCAGACAATAAAATTTTCAGGATAATTATTTTCTTGTGTAATATCATATGCTTTTGATTGATAATGCACCTTTACCCTTTTTAATAACAACTTACCAATCAATAAAATCCTAATGTTAACCCTTTCCTACTAAGTAACAAGCAGGCTGTTCAGGTTTTTTTTGCTGTTTGCTGCTCATCAGTACCTGGTTTGAATTGAAGCCTTTACAACTTGAATCAATTAAAAAAGGTCCTCAACTTTACAATTACAAAATGGGTCAAAATGAGCATTTGTGCAGTAAAGTGTTTATGACAATTTTTTTTACATGCTCCCTATAGGTCGAGGTTGCACTCCACCCCTGTTTTACAACGGCAACGCCCCACAGTGCACAGGGCAATTGGAGGATGGTTATGTGTGCAAGCCTGCATGCACCTTGAGCGCTCAGGTTCCAACCATCGAGACTCCCAAGTACTTCACGTGCGGGAAGTATGCCATGTGGGATGATGCCGACAGAGTTGCGGACTTCATGATTCCAACATGTGGCAGTACGTTTTGTTATTTAACACTTTCCCACTTAGAAGCAAAGTGAAAATGGCTATGTGCAAACAGCATAAAACCAGAACAGCCTGCGAGTAACTCGCAGTCTGTTCAGATTTTATGCTGTTTGCTGCTGATCAGTGTCTAAGGTTTGGAAAGGAAGCCACAAACACTTGAATCTAGTAAGATAGGTCTTTTGATAAATTAAATATAACTTTTTAAAGTGACTACAAATGCGTAAAAATATGTATCTAAGTGGTATTATAAAGGGGTTAAATGTGCCTCGCTCTGGGAAAACAGAGTTTTATGCATGTGTGTAAGATTTTGTTCCAGATTAGCCTAAGGTGGTGATTTTGTTTAATTTTGGACACAGTTATCATGGTCTTTTAGTTGCAAATGATCATCATATGTTAATAATGCATGGTAAAATTTAGTTTAAAATTTTGAAGACTTGTTTTAATTGTACAGCTGCACAGAGCCCCCAACATACGGTGTCAGTGACAATTGAATATGGAACGTCGTCTGAATGTGCTGCCTACAAGCCCACTCTGATAACTTTGGTACAGAAGTCGTTAACAGACCTAAATAATGCGACAAACTACGGCTTATGTAAAGTGTCTAATGGTGGAAGTGATGCATTATGTTCCGGCGCAAGCCTTGCGGTTGACTGCACGCCATACAACATGGCCTCAGTCCAGTTTAGCTTGAAGTACTTGAGGTGGGTATTTTATGCGCCACAGCATGCAAAAAAGGGTCTTATGCCATATGTCCTTTGCCATATGCCGCCTGGGTAGCTCAAAGCCAATCTGCTCATCCCTGCAGTCTGATCAGCAGCTACACAGGCCACTATAAAGTCATGAAAGGTTTTATGGTCTCATAAAAGGACCGGGTAGCTTTTGACCAGCCTGTGAAAAATGTGCAGGCGGTTTGAGCTAAGCATGCCCCATACAGTATAATACCCTTTTTGTATGAAGGGTTTTATTTAATATAGTCGGTGTGACATGCTTTGTTGTGACTATTATAAACTGTATATAGTGCTGATGTGTCTGCTGGTATACCAGACTATTGATCAGCTTAATATTTTAATGGCAGACATGAATTTTATGTTAAACAATATTTTACAGGTAATCTCCAATGAATAACTAAACTTGACATTCTTTAAGTCTGACGTACCTTTTTAGACTCCTCATAGATACATAAAGTATCTGATTTACTCTGAAGACAATTTCTTTTGAAAAATCTATGATAGTAAAATGACTGCATTTTTTGTTGACTTATAGCGAATAGTTGACCAATGTCCAACTTTGCACTAAAAAAAGACAAGATTTGAGTGAAGATACTGATGTTCATATTTTATATATTTCTTTCTATAGAATGCAGTCTATACAATTTCAGTGGTGAAGTGACATATGGAGGGCTCCAAATGAGTCCACAAAATGTTCTTAAAATAGCAATGAGGGATCAAGCAACATTCACATATCTCGGGGTGAGTGAATGTATAAAACCACAGGTGTTAAGCGTGTCGCTATGATATTAATTAATAAAAACATCATTTTCAACGAAAAATAATAAAACTACAATGAAGATTTCAGTCTTGGATCGGGTATGGTCGATGACGAGAAGGTTACACGAGTTGTGTATCGTGTTTTTTCTTACAATTTGAACCAGCATTTGTAAAAGCATTGCAAGATATGTACATTTCCAGAGAGGAAATTCATTTCTGCGTTTAATTAGAGTGAGTTCGTGGAAATCGCTGCACAATTGATGGAAGTAATGGCTATTAAAAGCGATGCACCCGGTTCTCGGGTCATTTTAAGTTAAATACCTTGTCATATATATACATTATAAAGTGATTTTCTTTTTACAGAGAAGTTTGTTTTTCATTATAATTTGATTATTTTTTATTCAAAAAGATTTTTTTACCAATTAATATCATAGCCACACGCTAAAGACCTGTGATTAAAATCACAATACAAATATTTGGAGATGATACGTCATGAGTAATACTTCTTCCATAGCTTAAAGATCAAGGACACATAGACAGGTCCAGTGTCAAAGATTGGCATTAAAAATGATTGGGCAGCTTTAAACAATTTAAAAACGCCGTCTCTTTGTTAAACTTGTAGCACAGCCATTGGAAAGTTAAGAAATATTTTCATTTAAACATTGTGTCTGTGTTAAGCTGCATGCTTGCAAGTTGTAATAAAGAAAATCATATTCACACTTACCGGTACCATAAAATGAAATTTGTTTTGCAGAATTTTTTCAAACCAACATTTCAGAATGCTATTCCCTTCTTCCCAAGTCTGAATATTTCCACATCACTGATGTGTTCGACTGGACATCAGCTTATTGGAGACAAATGTGGTATAGAATATATTTACTATTAATTTTGTAATTTAAGATCTTATAAGAATATTTCTTATTTAATTGATTATTTGTTAATTTATACACCTCAAGTTCAAATGAATATGATGGGTTGTTTCTAATTTGAAAATGATTTTTAATTGTAAATTAAACACTTTCAAATGGAAAATAATTATGGCATGTTTCTTGTAATTGAAAAAAAAACAGTAGTAATTTTTGAATTATTGTGAAATTAATTACTAGTATTTTGTAAAGACTTATCACTGTTATTTATAATGCTAGTTCTATGCGGGGACGGATACTACTACAACTCTGGGACATTGAAGTGTTTGGGGTGTGATGTAGGCCAATATAGGACTGTGCAGGTTTACACAAACCCCCTGTCATCCTGCGAGAACTGCTCTGGAAGTGGAACCACAGATAACACTGGAACACCTGCAAGCACCTACTGCCATAGTAATATATCACATGGAATTTGTGCGCATAAATCTTTTGGAAAAAATATTCTAAGACCTCAGCTTGGATTTATAGATGATTAGAGGCCAGAACTCCTTTTGAATTAACATAAAATTCTATTACATGTACATCAGTTCTTTAAAACTTAACATAGGCTAGGCCATTAATCCTTTGAAATATGACATTCTAGGATGCCTGCTCTTTGGAATATAACATTGGTTGAGATCATCGGCTATTTGGAATATAACAAAGGATTCTATGACATAAGTTTTTTAGAATATTACATAGGGTTGTAGGACATCAATTGTAATAAAAATTTTTAGGACATATGTCCATTGGAATATAAAATAAGATTTCAAAACATCAGCTCTTTGCAATATAACATGGGCTTCCAGTACATAAGCTTGTTAGAATATTAAACATATCAGCATTCATTAATAGTATGTAATTGCAACGAAATTGCAAAATTTAAAAATGCAACTGAAATACGAACGCATTTTTCTATTATCAAACCGAATACTGATACTAGTTTCACTTCAAGCTATTCTCTTCCTACAGACAAATGTTACCTGGGCCAGTTCTACAACTCGACGATCAGTGAGTGTATGTCATGTGACTACGGCGAGTACAGCGATTCTATTGGTGCGTCCATCTGCTCACCCTGTGGCATGGACAAAACCACCAATCAGACTGGGTCCATCTATTCTACCAGTTGTATTGGTAAGGATTGTATTTGTTTGTACTGACTCACAATGCTTGTGAGTTTATAGATATGTTATACTATTCATTGCGCATGAATTTGAGTAAAGATTTTTGGTATGTAAATTTAAGGTTATTTCTAACGTCATTTAAGTTATGATTAATAAATATAAAATAACATTTGTTCACTTTATATGTAATTAAATATGAATTTAAAAAGACCTGAAAATTACTAGGGATTGGTAACAAATATGAAATATTCACATATTAAAAAAAATCAAATATTTTTATGCTATTTAAATACCCACTTCTTATAATGTGGGAATTCAAACATGCTTTTTGGCAATTGTCTTTGATCATTTCCAAAAATTTGAAAATGCGCCACAACTTCAATATAAACAATAATTATACAATGAGGATCTTCAATGAAGTAATTGCACAATTAAAAAAATTATCCCACATATAATTTGCTTTCTATTTATTCTCCACTAAATCTCATTTTGTTGTAATGTCCTGGTATGTTTAAAATAAGTTCTGTATTGTTGTGATATTAAATCATATTAAACATGCCTCCTGCACTGTATTCAATATGTATTTATATAATATAATATACATGTACTGTTAATGCATGTATTTTGAAGAATGTTTTTTCTTACAATATATTGGTAGCAACTATGTTAAAAATAAAACACAAACTTTCAGACCTTAATCATACATATGTATTTAAATCACGGCAATTAAATATTTGAATACTTCAATGAACAAAAATTTGAAAACAAATTTTACTTTTTGTTATTAAACCTTATAACTTTAAGAAGTGCAAAATGAATTTCTTTTATAGATAAATGCATGCTTATTTTTCAGTAAAAAAAACTTACTGTCATTAAGTGAGCATTTTTTGTTTTGTGTATTTCAGCAATAGTCACTCCCACACAAGGACCAATCTTGGAGCCAGGTATTGAAATGGGCAGCATCAGTCCAGCTGTCTGTCTGTCATGTCTGTAACCAGTTTGTCCAGTGGCATTCTCCAACTCATTTCAACATACAGCATTGAGACTTGCATGCATTATTTCTTACAATAAGATAAAGTTTAGCATATGCTATATAAAACACCGTACATTAAAAGTCATGTTATGCTCCTTTTTATACGCCCTTTCAAAATGGGACATATTATAAGATTACCCTTGGCGGGTGGCGGACGGGCGGTTGGCGTCCACATTATCTAGATCAAGATCGAATATGGGTAATGCCAGGTCAAAAACTAGGTCAAGGGGACACTTAGTGCATTTCAAGGATTTAGCATGGTGTCAGCTCTCTAATTCAAAAAGTTTTCATCTGATCTTCATCAAACTTATTCAGAAAGTGTATCTAGACAATATCTAGGTCATGATCGAATATGGGTCATGCCAGGTCAAAAACTAGTGCATTTCAAGCATTGAGCATGGTGCCCGCTCTCAAATTGAAGTGGTTTTCATCTGATCTTCACCAAATTCGGTCAAAAGTTGTGTCTAGATTATGTATGGGTCAAGTTTGAATATGGGTCATGCCGGGTCAAAAATTTTGTGAAGGGGTCATTTAGTGCATTTCAAGGATTTAGCATGGTGTCCGCTCTCTAATTGAAGTAGTTTTCAACCCATCTTCACCAAATTTGGTCAGAAGTTGTGTCTAAATGATATCTAGGTCAAGTTCAAATATGGGTCATGCAGGGTAAAAAACTAGGTCACGAGGTCACTAAGTGAAACCGATCTTCACCAAATTTGGTCAGAAGTCGTGTCTTAATGACATAAAAATATATCATTTTGCCACTCAAAAGGTAAAGTTATCAAGTTGTCCAAAACCTTCAAATGGGTGTATCTTGTGACAGTTTGGCACTCTTGTTCAACTTAGAATATCTGTAACTTTATTATTGTTACTTTAAACCTGATTATCAAAAAAATACCTGTATGAAACAACAACATCCAGATTATTATCTTTGTCAATTTAAATATTTTTATGTCCCCGAAGGATGGCATATAGTGATCGGACTGTCCGTCGGTCCGTCTGTCCGTCACACTTAGCGTTTAGGTTTCGAAAAATGCTCATAACTTCTATGTCCCTTGAGATGTAACCTTCATATTTGGTATGCATGTGTATATGGACATGGCCTTTCCATACGCACAAAAAGTTTGACCCCTGTGACCTTGACGTTGAACTTAGGGTCCGCATTTAGGTTTCAAAATCTGCGTTTAGGTTTCGAAAAAAGCTCATAACCTCTATGTCCCTTGAGATATAACCTTCATATTTGGTATGCATGTGTATATGGACAAGGCCTTTCCATACGCACACAAATTTTGACCCCTGTGACGTTGACCTTGAACTTAGGGTCCGCGTTTAGGTTTCAAAATCTGCGTTTAGGTTCCAATAAATGCTCATAACTTCTATCAAAGCGTTTATAGGGGGCATATGTCATCCTATGCTCCTATCCTATCCTTGTACATTTCCTTACAAACATGGCTGGAATACTATTAGAGAGTACAGTACAAGCAGTCATGTTACTATACATACCAAAGTTATAAAAATATTATACAAAAGCACTAATAATTAAGAATTTAAATTATTATTACAAAAAAAATCCACCAATTCCCACAAACTTTTTATAAATTTTTGATAAATATGTAAATTGTATATTTGCCAGCTCTATCAGGTTTGCTAAATCATGAAGCTGGGGTAATAGATTGCCCTATCCAGGGGTTAAAAATAATTCTATTGTAGATATATACATCAAAATAACTTAAACAAATCCTTTGCTCTGAACTCACAATATGCAAAGGTTCAAATTATAAACTTGTATCAGGTTCTTTGCAAACTTTGTTTTAAAAAAGCTTCAGGGATCAAAACTGGCCAATCAAGAGTCAACTTTGTTATTGTGACAACTTTCTATGTACATGTATTACTTGCAATGACAGGGGATATTCAATATAACATCGACATGTTCTAGGTTTTGACTAGATTCAAATGATTATTAGTATTTACAGAAATAATTCACATTAGATTATACTTCTACTATACTTGGTTTTGAGCTTATTGGGTGGTCAGTAAATGGGCAACTTTTCAAATGTGACAAGATTAGTGATAAGAAAAAGGAATTAATACTAATCAATCTTATCCAAATTCCTGTTGTTTTTGTACTTAAAATTTTTGCCTCAGAAAATATTCTGGTATTCCAGTGGTCAATTAAAATGTATAGTAGCCAATGAATTTTCTGGCTGTATTAAGAGAGGTTTGACATAGGCTTATTGCACAGATATATGGAGGCAACAGAAAAGAGAAGAAAGTTTCATCTGTAGACTGTAATGAGGCTGTTTCAGGACCAGTATTCACAAAACACCTGAGATATACTTTAATGAAGATTTCAGATTCTTTTTCTTTATATGAGTCGCGTTCTGAGAAAACTGGGCATGATGCATTTGCGTAAAGTGTTGTCCCAGATTAGCCTGTGCAGTCTGCACAGGCTAATAAGGGATGACACTTTCCGGTTTTATTACATTGTTCGTTTAAATGAAGTCTCTTCTTAGCAAAAATCCATTTTAGGCGGAAAGTATCGTCCCTGATAAGCCTGAGCGGACTGCACAGGCTAATCTGGGAATACACTTTACGCACATGCATTATTTCCAGTTTTCTCAGAACGCGTCTCATATAATCCAATGTTTACTGCTTAAAAATGATCAACTATTAATAAATTGTATAGCACTATTAACTGGTTTTTAATATTTGAACATATATAAATATCATCAGCAGTAAATAGCCAGAGACTTGAGCAATTTTATAAATTTGTTAGTTTTGCCATTGGAGCTTTGTGGACAGGGGTCCACTTTGTGTACAATAGAGCTGTTTTTTCTATGACACGCCTCATGATAATGTTTTGTCTTTCTAGATCCTGGTGCAAGCACATCAGACTCAAAACTCTCTGGCGGAGCCATTGCTGCCATTGTCATCGGGGTGCTCCTAGCAGTGTTCATCATTGTAGGACTGATCATCCTCTGTGTCACTAAGAGATGTGAGTTCTTGATTAAGTTGTTTGCAATTTTAAACCCATTCCCACCTAGAAGCAGAGTAGGAACGGCTATATGCAACCAGCATAGAATCAGAACAGCTTAGTAAGTCTCAGCTTGTTCAGGTTTTATACTGTTTGCTGCTCATCAGTACCTAAGGGTTTGACATGAAGCCTTTGAAACTTGAATCTAGTCAGAAAGGTCTTTAATTTGATTTGATTTTGTATGTGACTAGACATGACCATTATTGTGCATATCTGAGTGGTAATGGGTATAAGAGGGATTTTGAATGTATTTCCTCTAAAACGCGCAGTCATATTAAGACAATATGTCTCCCCTTTTCTGTCATATAATACAAAAAAAAAATTCAATGACAAAAATATTCAAATGAAATAAATTTATATATTGTTCAAACTTTTTTGCATAAAATCAGTTTGTATTTTATTTATATTCAAATGAAAGTGAAATGTTCTATTAAGAAAGGAAGATAATGCATGACGATTGTGTTCATTATATATATTTTATGCTTTCCGGTGGTTTATAGAGAAATATCAGTGAAATAAAACTGGTATTTCACTGTTTTAACCAGTGAAAAATAACAGTGAAAAATATCGATATTTAACCAGGTTTTCCGAAGGAAAAAACTGGTTATTAGATTGGCGAATGCGGGCGGGCTGGCTGGCTGGCGGGCGGGCGGAACAACCTTGTCCGGGCCATAACTATGTCGTTCATTGTCAGATTTTAAAATCATTTGGCACATTTGTTCACCATCATTGGACGGTGTGTCGCGCGAAATAATTACGTCGATATCTCCAAGGTCAAGGTCACACTTTGAGTTCAAAGGTCAGAAATGGCCATAAATGAGCTTGTCCTGGCCATAACTATGTCATTCATTGTGAGATTTTAAAATCATTTGGCACATTTGTTCACCATCATGGGACGGTGTGTCGCACGAAAGAATCACGTCAATATCTCCAATGTCAAGGTCGCCACGACTAAAAATAGATTTTTTTTAAAAACAAACTTACAAAGGGGGTTAATTTTGTTTGTTCATTTCAAAAGTTCACTTTGAGTTTTCTCCCTTTATCATATTTTTTTTTCACAATAAAAACCTGGTTTTGTGACAATTTTGTCCCTTGTTTTCACTGTTTTACTGTAAAATGATGTCATTTTTTAAAAAGAAATGACATAAATCCAGTGAAATTATCCAGTTAAATTCTTTTACAATGTAAATTAACAGTGAAAAAAGCATAAAATAAAATGAAAATTTGTTGGATTCGATGGAATATCCATTTTAATTCACTCGTGCCTTAAAAAATAATATTTTCACTTGTGGCTGTGCCACTGGTGAAAATATTATTTTATATGAACACTCGTGAAATAAAATCGATATTCCATAGAATCCAACAAATATCTTCTATCTATTTAACAGAGACAGGTTGAGAGTAACAATGACCATTTGTTCCTGAATACATAGGTATCAGGTTACATACTTAAATGACAAACACAACATATTTAATATTTATTATATTATTTAATCTAGTAGTAGTAAAACATTTTATCTGCCTTACACATTCAGTACCATGTATGCGAGAGGACATTCGTGTTGAACCAGAGCAGAAAACACCATGGAAAAAAGTCAACAGGTTTGTTATCCATAATGTAGCTGCATGATTATCTTAGCTGGCCATAGTACCTTAATTAACAGATCAGTAAGAACATGCTCATGGTCTTTCTTTTCGTAAATTAAATCACCACCATTTAAAGTTTAAAGTCACATCAAAATATACATTTTCAAAATGTCAGTGTAAGTCTTAATCATGTTGTGTGTTTGTTGGATATTTGCGTCTTGTGTCTTTTGCTTTTGTTTGCTCTTGCACTGTTTTTATGCCCCCGAAGGAGGTCATATAGTGATCGGACCGTCCGTCCGTCAGTCTGTTTGTCTTTCCGTCACACTTTGCGTTTAGGTTTCGAAAAATGCTTATAACTTCTTTGTCCCTTAACATAGCAAATTGATATTTGGCATGCATGTGTATCTCACGGAGCTGCACATTTTGAGTGGTGAAAAGACAAGGTCATCCTTCAAGGTCAAAGGTAAAAAAAACATGTATCAAAGCAGCGCAGTAGGGGGCATTGTGTTGCTGACAAACACATCTCTTGTTCAATGTGTTCTTAGCCATAAATTAACAAATCTAAAAAGGTTTCCTGCTGGGCAGACAAAGTTCCCCGTTTTTACAGTCGAATGGATTTTGTCCCATATAAGCCATTGCAGTCTCCACAGGCTAATGCATGATGCTACTGTCTGTTTTCATGGAATTTTTAGTTTAAAGAAAGTCTCTTTTAAATGAAAATCCAGTCTAGGCGGAAAGTGCCATTCCTGGTTATCTTTTTAGACTTCACAGCCTAATCTGGCACATTTTATGCATATACATTAAACCAATTGTTCCCAGAATGCGGCTCATTTATTTTTCTATTTATGCTGCCACTACAACGTTCTGAGAAAACTGGGCATAATGCATGTGCGTAAAAAGTCTTTCCAGATAAGGCTGTGCAGTCCGCACAGGCTTATCAGGGACGACACTTTCCGCCTAAACTGGATTTTCGTGAGAAGAGACTTCCTTCAAACGAAAAATACCATAAAAGCGGAAACTGTCGTCCCTGATTAGTCTGTGCGGACTTCACAGGCTAATCTGGGATGACACTTTATGCACATGCATTAAGCCCCGTTTTCTCAGAACGCCTCTCATATTAATGATATTAAGTTTGCAACTCATTAAACATTAAATTCAGGTATGGTGAAATGGACCTTAAGTTTGTCAACTACCGCCTGTCTGACATCCGCGAGTCCAAACAGCTGGATAGGTTACCAATTCATTCCGAGGAAAAGACCCCTGATGACACCATCAGCATGCAGTATGATATCAATGTGCACGTACCAGTGTTCTTGGAGAAGTTGGATGGAATGTAAGCTGTTTATATAATTTCTGTTTTATTTCTGTAGTGATTTCTCTATTTGATTACTTTAGTGACTAATCTCACTGAATAATTATGCATCATATCTAAGGAATCAATTAAATATGTATTTGACCTTTTAATTGCAAAAAAGGCATACAATATTACTATAATTTGTTTTATAAGCAAAATGTGTTTCTTGAGTCTGTAAATATAGATTAAAAATGTCTAAAAATATTTATATTGTTTTTTGTTTAGAATAACCAACAAGCGAACATTCATCTCTTCTGGGAAGGCATCAGACTCTGCCTCAGAACTGGACCGGACATTGGAGAGACCGATATCCCAGGGGGCAATTTCCACAGCGAGTCTCAATGGCTCCGCCCGTTTCTCCATCACTGCCCCTCAGGATCACCGCAGCATGTCTGGGCACTCGCGTAGTGAGAGACTCTCTGCCAAGAATGTCAGGCGTAACAAACAAAGTCGTCCTTCTGCGGATTTGTCGCCTCACTTGCCTCAGCGCACCTTGACCCCAATTTCTAGGCATAGAGAGGTTGGTATGGTGAATAAAAAATTTCCTGTTGCTATTGATTAAAAGTGGGAAAGTTAAACTGAAGTTTTCTTCCCCTCTAATTTCAAATAAATATTATTCATATTTTTAGCAAATAATAACAATTTAAAAAGCTCTCAGGCTGGTATTTTTAACGACAAGTCATATTTATAGACCTGCTTGTAAGATGAAAAAGTGCTTTTGCTTCTCAATTACGTCTTGTAATTAAAATGTTACTAAAAAAACACACAAAAGATTTTGAAACAAACAATCTTTATTATAAAAATTATTTCTGTACAATTCATCATCATCTCAATTTTCGTATTTCCATCATCAGTTACCAGAGATGCACTCATCCCAGTACATCCGACCCCTGCCGTTCTTCAAGCGCCCAGAAGTCACCCCCCAGTATTACCAGGAGTTCCTGGAGCCCAGTCCCCGCCCTGTACGGGCCAGGCCCAGTGAGCAAGGTACAACCACGCCTACCACCTCCCAGGTCGGCTCGGACAAGATTCTGCTGGACTCAGATGAAGATCTGCGTTAAAATGATGGAAATTCAGTCTGTTAATTATTTCCTTTTTTTTCCGGATAAATGATTTTTGGAATATACTTGTTTTTATATTGTCACCGAAAACTTTGTATATTGTGCATATTAGTTAATAGTTTACCTTGTCTGGATATTGCTGTGAAACATGACTCATTAATTCATAAGATAAATTATCTATAATTTGATGATTTTTTCATGCTTAATTTGCTTACATTAACTTGAATTCTTAAATTATTATAGCATGCAATTCTTGGGTGCAAATTGACTATCATATAACGGATATGTTTATTATTACTTAAGCTATAAGACTTATCACTGCTATAAGAACATGATAACGTAATGTATATATTTTATTCCTTGTTATGTCCAAACAATGGTAAATCTTGTTAAATTATTGCCATGCCGTCACCATATTTTTAAAGCAAATGTTTTACTTGTTTAAGATAAATTTCTGTCGTCCACCATTTTTAAGAGCTCTTTTATGGAGACTATTTGTTGCTGCAATGACAGTAAAGATCAAATAAAATGTGAAAATTTCACTGGACAATTGATAATTCTTGAAAATTAATATGCTTTGTATTAATAGTATTTTGAAGTATTTAGTACATACATTTGCAGATCTACATGTATATGAGAGAAACTTTTATTTTCTATTATCTTGAGAAATATTTGAGTAAATCAATCATTTCCTTTAATGTTTTCAGAGAAATTATTGCCAACAATGTTGTTCTGTTGAGATAGAAAATGTTGCAGCGATAAATGTTTTTTGTTTGTTTTTTGTACTGTCATTTTCAAAAACAGTATGATATTAAAATGAAATTATTTTTATTAGCAAGTAATTAATTCATCCAAATTCCATATGCAACTCTTATGTATAAAAAAATGTTCTGAACAGTATGTTGTCACATTATATAGTTTATTGTCATGACTATTTTTCATTTTTAACGCTTTCTTTTTAGATTAAATAATTATATTTTTAAATCCACATTCAATAATACAATGTTACAAAGTATGTGATACATTGCGATGTTTTTAAGTGGCGTGTACACATTTACTATTTGATTTGAAGTGTTTTTGTTTTTTAAATGCAGTGAAGTTTTCAAGATGATAATTGCTAAATTTCAATGTTTATCATTCAAATTACACACATGTTAGGCCTACTCTAAACATTTGCTCAATGCAAGTATAATGTTTAAACATTCTTATGTTTATATGTAATATACATCTCCCATTAGTACAATTTTACTACGCATTGACATGATAATTTCACGAATACTTCTATCTTTGCAGTCTTCTAGTTTAGTGTGTTCTAGACTAGTATTCATCATGGAATATGAACATTTTGTCAAATAAATTTGCAACTCTAATTGCTCTTTTGTTGATGTTGATTTTGTTTTGGATTGAACACTGTTCAAATCACCAACTTACACAATCATTTTATGTTGAGTTGTTAAATACGACTTAAATGTGTTTTAGATTTCTGACGGTTAAGAAAGGGCAGGGACCTATACATGTTTGTATAGGTCCCTTGGTAGGAAAACAACATGCAACATGCAGTTCATGATTGTGTAAGCTTGTGGTAAGATATGATAAAACTCCATGATGACTGACAATTTATAGTCCAAAATTCTCCGACAACAATGCTCATACGCAGACTGCGCACACTCACTCAACGATTGAGACTGCTGTATTAAGCTTTCCGCATGAGGGCTCCACAACAAAAACAGACTATTCTTGAAATTAACCATGACTTTGATTTATGATTTAAATGTGCAGCGTGTGAAAAAGAAAATTAACAAAAGAATACACAAATTTGAAAGTTTATTGTTTGCACATAACACTATTCAAATAGAGTCCATTACTCAATGACGCAATAAATGATACATCATGTACAGTTCCATGTACGCATCAAAACATAAAAATATAAATATTCAAGATAATAACATTGTAAACACATAAAATAAAATCACATTCATACAACATGTACATTAAAACTATGCATTATGTATATAAGAAGTAAAATAGAAACATTGTTATTTTAGCAACCTCTTCATTATTCTAATACTGAAACTAGGTTATACAATCTGTACATTACAATAAAACTGGTTTGATAATCCTCTGGAAAAGCAACATAATAGCAACTTAATACCAAAAACATTGTGCATGACTTAACACTAATGCGAATTTAGAGCGAATTTAGAATGTCTTTTGACAAGTTTAATTGGAACTTTAAGAAAATAATGTGTATAAACCTTAAAAACATAGTTCTGACAACAATACAAAGTTCAGATAATGTACATTTAATAAGTTGTGTCTAACCTAAATATAGTAATGTGAAACAGCCTTCTATATTTGTATAACTGGATTGGACACTTCTATCAAAATATTTATACTTCATGGGCCTAGACAACTTCACTAAAAGCATGAATGAGCTTTCAGTTCTCACAAATACACCATATTATTCTCCACAACCTTAAAGACTGTTTTGCTGATTACTAGTCATTCACAAGAAACTATGATTTGATAATCAAAATGAACGAGAACTGTTGTTCCTCTTCCACATATTACAATAAATCATTAAACACTTGAAATACATGTATATGAAGTGAGTAATATGCAAACGTAATATGCAAACAGCTTAATAATGCAGAATATAAATGATGTTTGCATTATTTGTACAACGAAAAGACCACAAAAAAGTGATACACTTCATTTAAGCTAATACATCATACATGTAAAGACAATATATTTTATGTAAAACTTCTTAATTATAGTTCTGAGATTAAGTAAAAGTAAACATTTAAAATTATGTTCCGTACAGAGGTTATTTTCAACTGAATAATGTAAAAACAAGGCTAAAAAATCTAAAGAAAACTCGTGAGAAAGAAATGAAAAAGAACATGCACATATAGTTTATTTATCACAGACAATGTATGAATGCAGAGTTTGTCTAACATGACCATGATGATGAGGAGTTTCA
This sequence comes from Dreissena polymorpha, assembly GCF_020536995.1. Taxonomy (NCBI): domain Eukaryota; kingdom Metazoa; phylum Mollusca; class Bivalvia; order Myida; family Dreissenidae; genus Dreissena; species Dreissena polymorpha. The sequence goes on along the minus strand of NW_026273318.1, from coordinate 581,187 downwards.
TGCAGAAATGTGTTGAGGGGCAGCCACTTTTCTTTCTACCTGACTCAGGTACTTCTCTGGGATACCAGCATGTCTGAAACATCAAGATAACAGACCTGATTGAAATCTTGAAACTTTAAGAAAACAGTATGCCATTGAAATATCTAGAAAACGGTATACTGCCAAAATCGTGAAGTATCAAGACAACAGTATTCCATAGAACTACTGAAACATCAAGAAAACAGTATGCCATTGAAATACTGTGATGTCAGGATTATTTTATTGAAATTCTGCAATCCTCCTTAAGAGGTAAAAAAACTTCACCGTTCATAACATAATACCATACTTAGACTTTCTTTTATAACATAGATATATATAAGATAGGTATCATGTATACTAATATGCCCTCAAGGGGTGTACAATTCACAGATATGTTACTCACACTACAGGCCTAGTGATTGCAAATGCATACTTGCCCTTATGATTATGAATTCAACATTACATATTTCCTCATGTAATGCCATGTACATATAATCATAATGTGTATAATAAAATAAATGTTACATTATTATGTCTACATTTTCATTAATATCAAGCAGTAAAAGATACACAATACTTGAATATGAAAGTGCACACACTTTTTTGGATAGGATAACAAATTTACTTAAGTCTTAAATTTAACAATAAATAAGAGTGCCTGTTTGCACACATGCATTAGTTAACAATTATCAATCTAAAGAAGTTGCTTTCTTTTGCATCTTCTGGAAATGAGTAATGAAAGTACATAAGCTGTGATTGGTTTGAAAATGTCTGCCACATTGTTGCTTGGTTACATCTTAAATAGTTATACATAGATACTCCTGGATTGGTTGATAACATGCATCTTTTAGCATTTCAGAATGTTAAGTCTAAAATTTCCAAGGTTCAAGTCAGTGTTTATTCAAGAACAAAAACAAATCATGTGGAAATGTTAATTGCTAGTGTTATATTATACCTTCACAAATGCTGAATTCTGTCTATATAATAATTATATAATTGCACAAAATGTTGCCTGCTTAAATGGCTAGCATATGATAAGCAGCAAAACTACATGTAGATTAGCACTTACATTCAATGCCAACAATATTGCTATCATATAGTTTAATGATTATATATCAAACCTTAAATAAATCAGTAAACAGTTCTCTTATCAATATTAAAATGGTAAGACCATAAATAAGCCATAACCATATGTCAACTATTTGTATGTATTACACGGTATTATTATTAATAGTAAGTCATTATCTATACAATAATTAAATTGATTTGTTGGCCATATAATTTAAGGGCACTTGCTTTCTAATCACATTTTCTCAACTTTTTTACAATTCAGTAGTAGGAAGCTCAATACCAATAAGTACATGTATTACAAATACCGGTAAGTGGGCCATGCTCAGTGAACAGGGGGTTTAATGCATGTGCATAAATTTTCGTCCCAGATTAGCCTGTGCAGTCTGCACAGGCTAATCAGGGACAACACTTTCTGATTTTATGGTATTTTTCTTTTACAGAAAGTCTCTTCTTAGCAAAAATCCAGTTTAGGCAGAAAGTGTCGCTCCTGATTCTGGGACGACACTTTACGCACATGCATTTAACCCCCTTTTCACAAGTGTTCAATACTCATTCTATATTAGCAGGATTATTGTGGGGGTTTACAGTTCACCTATCAATGATGTTATTTAATTGGATTTCACCTAACATCATTATTAAGTAAGCTAACAGATATATAAATATTGTTTCTATGGATAATCAATATTTGTAATTGATATTAACACATACATTAGTTAAAGCCACACACCTAGAAATGAAATACATGGCGTAGTAAATGTAAGTATAAATAAGAAACAGATTTTATCTATGCCAATTAGAATAAATCTGGTGGTTACAAGGTAGAATTCCGTCTCTTTTGCGCTTTAAAACTTATAAAATAATCGCTTTTGTCGAAATGGACGTATATGTCTAGAAATCCTACTTTCGGTTTGAAATGCGGTACCGTTTGAAAAAAATTAATTACATGCTAACTAGTCTATAGATTTAATTTTATCTATCTCAATTAGAATATATCTGGTGGTTACAAGGTAGAAGCCCCTCTTTTTGCGCTTTAAAACTTTAAAAAAAATCGCGTTTGTCGAAACGGACGTATAAGTATAGAAATCCTACTTTCGGTTTTAAAATTAAAAAAAAATAATAAATTACTTGCTAACTAGGGCTAAGGCTATAGATTTAATTACAATTTTGCACACTTTCAAATTGCATCTATATGTATTGATTAACATGTACTTCATTTCAAGGTGTGTGGCTTTAATGGACATGGAAATTCATTGATTTCAATGCATGAAACAAAATAAAGCTATTTAAATTATGAAACATGCACATACTTATTATTATTATGTGAATTCTGTGAGCAAAGCAAATGAGAAAACACCTTGTATTATGACCCAGCTGCCATTAACAACACCGCCACAAAACACACTTAAAACACACACATAGGGGCCAAGACAACATGGTCAGTTACTTTATTGAGTGAATATGTGTTGTTGTGCATGAAGGTAAGCACTAACAATATCAACTTTATTTTGTTTTCTTTGTACTCTGTGAAAAACATTTATTCGTAAACCTCTGTGCACAGTCAGCAAAACAACAAAATATTTTTTATCAATTAATGTGCCTATTATTTAAAGGTATCAAAGAAATATAGACAACAATCTTTGATGCAAAATCTACATAAAAAAAACACCTGAGCATTGAATAATAAATCCTGGTGAATAAAATGAGCCACAACGCAATTTAAATGTTATTAAAAGCACACACAAAACCACAGGCAGTTATCAGTGCACACACACATGGCACCTTATAGCTCACGCCTTGACGTTCACTTTGTGAGCAACATGTGTTACATAGCGGTCTGGAATACCGGCCGCCCTGAAATAGTGCCACCAGTATGGGTTATTGTCTTTTGCTGTCAGAAGTTGACGACAGACAGATCACCACTTTAGATCAGATCAGCTTTATAATTAAAGCTTCGCCCCCAAAGAATATCCATTAAAGTTGGTGTTACAGAACTTTGAATCCATCAATATTCTTTTTCTAACTTGTTCAATTTAGGTTTATAGGTTTGTTAGTCATACGTTATTTATTTGTCAAACATTTTTGCATGTATATTCACAATTTTACTTCATCTGAACAGAAGTGTAGGCTTCCACTTTTAGTTTCTGGTTGAAATTGTTGAATTTACAAGTATTTTTCATTAATTAAGATACCATTACCCAGAAGTATTAATAAACTCCTAAAGCATTCACAAATTTCAGCCCAGGATCATAACTTTTTATTTTTGAAACTTAGTACATAACATAAACAAAGACCAAAATTATCCAAGTTAAACAACCTATTTACAACAAGAAACCGTCGCTTTTTTGTCACAATATTACACTATATATTCAGATAAAAGGAAAAGTCTAGTAGTTGGGGGGACAAGAATTGCACTATATATATACAGTTAATGGAAAATTTCAAAGGGCCATAAGTCTGTGAAAAATCATTCGACCAGAACCGGCTGATAATATGCACATCTCTTGGTAGTGAAGCTTCCCATAAAGTTTAATTGAATTCCGGTCATTAATTGCTGAGAAATAGCCCGGACAAAAATTGTGCACGGACGGACAGACACATGGATGGACAGACGTAGCGGCGACAATATTCTCCCCCCCAAAAAAAATTTGGGAGAGCATAAAAAAGTATTTTGATCCTTGCAAAACAGTGAAGAATGGTTACATGTCTTCAGTTGAAAAATTACATATCAAATCATGTTAAAAATGGAAATGATTTGTACATTGTATGTTTTTAATAATTCAATAAACAACTTTTTGTCTTCCTCATGCAATGTCATTAAAACCAACTCAGATAACTTCCTTATAGTTCTTACCTTATTCTTTCTTAATTCTTATATTTGAACATATACTATAAAATTCATACACAATCCCTCACACTGCTGCATATACGCACCTTAGAGTCTCCAGCTTCTTCTTCTTCACTTCCTCCAGCTTGGACCTCCTTAGCCGTGCCTCCTCATCCAGTTTCACGCCTTCCTCGAAGAACGCATTACGCTCTGAGATCCGCACCTGCTCCTTCTCGCGGATCTGGGCACGCACCTCGTCTGCGTGGCCCAGTCGCTTCTTACGCGCCTCCAGTTCCTCACGGCGCTCCTTCTCCACTAGCTCTTTCTGTGCCCTGTGGAAAGAAGAGAGAACACAAAAAGGATAAACATTTGTTAGATTGTAAAGTTTTAAAGTTTAAATCTATTAATTAAGCTCAATTGTATCAAAGCCTAAGGCTTAGTGAAATGTTATTGAGTCCGTTTTGTTATTAGAACCAGTACTTCGTGTCTTTGGGGGAGATCTAAAGAACTCTCCAACAGAGGGTATTCAACCCATGCCCTCATGTCCCAAGGGGACATCATATCCACTATGCACTGAAGATCACTAGAATTTTGTAACAATAGTCTGAGACCAGGAATGAGCCATGATTTATCTTACTGTAAAAAACTGCAAATAATTGAAATTAACAAAACAGGAAACATGGCAATTCCATTATACCAGGTTTTACACATAATAGTTAATTTAACTGAACTTGTTCAATCCCAAGCTAGGTCTGCTACCTAAACAAAACATTGGAGCAAAACACCTCCATCAAAACTCAAATCATTGCATGAACACTCCTTTTAAGTAAAAATGACCTTCACTTTCATCCAGCCTGTCCCTAATACAAACTTGAGCTAGTTCTGCATGTAAGCGGCCAACATACAAAATTTCAGAACAATATCCCCATAAAAACTTAAGCTATTGAGAGGGAATAGTTTTTCTAATTTTGGAAAAAGTGACCATGATCTTGACCCAACTATGTGAATTAACATTTACAGTTAAAGATAGACATACACGCAGAAACGCCTACCTAAGCACGCGCTCGAACTCGTTCCTCTCACGCTGAGCCTGCACTGCAAGGTAGTGCTCCTTCTGGTTCATCTGGTTCTTTCGCGCCTCAATGAGCATTCCCTCAATCTCTGCCTTCTTTCGCGCCTCATCAGCTTCCTTTCTGCGCCATTCGCGCTCCGCTTTCTCTTGTGCTCGCTTGGCGCGAAGCGCATCTCGGTCAGCCTGCTCGTCTCTGGCGCGCTCTTGAAGTGCCCGCAATCTTGCTGTTTCCTTCTCTTTCTGTATCCGAATTCTCTGCTGCTCCTCTTCAAAGGCAGCTTCTCTTTCCTGATTTATACATAAGGTGTAATAATATCCATGAATTCGACTTGTTTGCTGTTATGTATAAGATTCTGTGAATATATTAGTATTTTATTGAAGATGAAACCACAAATACTTGAGCTCAGCAAATTTCATGAACTTTCTCTGAATATCTTATTATCCTGTCACATGCCTTTAAATCAGCATGATAACCAGGTAACCTAATAACCCAAAAGATATCAGGCAAGTTGAACACGTGACCTCGAATATCCGTCAGATGCTCTCTGCGCATTCGCATGCCTTTACTATTTTCTATTAATAAAATATACCCTTTTTCTCTATTAAAAAAAACAAATACATGTTAAATACTGTTTGTTTAAATATTATTATTTAAACAGCATACTTTCGTCTTTGTTTATTGAATTAATAACAATTAACTCAATTTCTGTGTTGTTTAACAAGATGGAAGCTAGCCTAAACGCTTTGCATGACGTGACGTCAAAATGTTTTTGTTCTCGCGTGTTTTTTCCCATATTAAATATTTTAACCACAAATACTCGAAAACTAGATATTTTAGAAACATTTCAATGAATGTTGTAAATATGACAGGGTAAATATAATAATAGGTTGGTGGCATGGATGGAGAATGGTTATCTGGCTCGCCGGAGGATCTTATCGGGTTCGCCTTTGGCTCACCCGATAAATTCCTCCGACTTGCCACCAACCTATTATTCTCTATATAACCAGCAAAATTATGTAGGCCAATTCATACTAATAATCATTTTATAATGCCTTGTTTAAAGAATGTATATACAATTTAAAGGTCAACATATTTTTTCCTTCATGGTACATCAAAACATGAAAAATTATTAACTAAGCAAATTTAAATATCTATTAATTATACCATATACAGAATGTGTTTCACATCAAATGTGTATATGTATTGCATGAACAATTTGCACAGAATATTGGGGATTCCCAACAGTGTACAGATATACTTACAGCCTTTTGTTTCATGTATTCAATGACTTTCAACTCCTCTGCCTTCTCCTGGTGTTTCTTGATCTCTCGTCTCGCCAATATCTCCTCATTGGCCTTGTTCAAGTCAGACTGAAAACACACACCAGCTACAATAAGTGACATAATGGAAATCCCATTGCCTATTGAACAATTAACACAGCTTTCCATTGCTTAAGGAAGATTCAATTTTAATTGGTCCAAATGCAGCCAAGAACATTCTTAGGTTGCACTGATATTTTCTTATTGCACCGATATTAGTAAATCATAGTTGGTAATGCATTGTTAAATGTTTTAAAGAACATTTTCCGCAATACTCTGGCAAATCTGCCATTAAAAATGTATTCTGATTACTGCTTAATATTAAAATATTAAATTAAAGTAAAATTATTTGTTGATTGAATGAACAAATACACAAAACACTTTATTGATGACATAACAATAACAAACTTAATTTTAAAAGGTTTGGAAAGAGGCACTAGTTCATTGACATCTTTCAACATAATTATACTTATAAATCCTGAAAACAAGCAGAAAACAAATACTACTTTCCTAAGTTCCCTTTTCTTAGTGCTCAGTTCCTCCAAAGAGAGTTAAAAGTGCATCGATGAAGTTTTCCTACATAATAACGACATATTGCGCCTGAACAAAATGAAAGCATAAACACTCTCAGGGGTGTGATTTAATAACACCCTCACAATGGAGGAAAATGACCTAACCCCCCCCATTACAAGGTTCAACTAAAATTCATTTCTCTCTATATATATCCAGAGAAGTTAATAACTATTTGTAAAATAAATTTGACAGATGTAGGAGGAAAAAATCAAATCCCTGACTCTACTCTACACCAGGTGTCGTACCCTGAGTGCCTCCTGCTCCCTCTTCCTCTTGTCGAGCATGACACGGTCCTCATCCATCATCTTCTCGACCTGCCGCTGCATGTGGATGTTCTCCTGGTCCTTGCGCTCCAGCTCAAACAGACGCTCCTGCTCGTTCTCTGTGATCTGCTCCAGCAGCTTTGAGGCACCTGTGAGAATAGCGAGACAGGTGGTCAGAAAAGCAATCAAGGTTGCCATGGCAAAGTTGATATAGTGTCCTACTAGCGACCAGGAGGTCACTGGTTGGATTCCCACTGTGGAAGCGTTATTTAGATCTCCCCTTAAAACACCAAGTACTGGTTTTACCCAGAAACAAGAGCTGTCACCATAGGATGACTTATGCCCCCTATAAACGCTTGATAGAAGTTATGAGCATTTGTTGAAACCTAAACGCAGAGTTCGAAACCTTAACACGGACCCTAAGTTCAAGGTTAAGGTAACAGGTGTCAAAATGTGTGTGCATATGGAAAGGCCTTGTCCATATACACATGCATGCCAAATATGAAGGATACATCGGAAGCGACATAAAAGTTATGAGCATTTGTCGAAACCTAAACACAGAGTTCGAAACCTAAACGCGACCCTAAGTTCAAGGTCAAGGTCACAGGGGTCAAAATTTGTTTGCGTATGGAAAGGCCTTGTCCATATACACATGCATACCAAATATGAAGGTTATATCTCAAGGGACATAGAAGTTATGAGCATTTTTCGAAACCTCAACACAGATTTTGAAACCTTAATGCGGACCCTAAGTTCAAGGTCAAGGTCACAGGGGTCAAAATTTGTGTGCGTCTGGAAAGGCCTTGTCCATATACACATGCAAACCAAATATTAAGGTTATAGCTCAAGGGACATAGAAGTTATGAGCTTTTTTCGAAACCTAAATGCAGATTTTGAAACCTAAATGCGGACCCTAAGTTCAAGGTCAAGGTCACGGGGGTCAAAATGTGTGTGCGTATGGAAAGGCCTTGTCCATATACATATGCATGCCAAATATGAAATTGCTATCTGAAGCGACATAGAAGTTATGAGCATTTTTCGAAACCTAATCGCAAAGTGTGACAGACAGACGGACAGTCCGATCACTATATGCCCTCCTTCGAGGGCGTAAAAACTAGAAAGCGTTTTAGCAAGCCATAAGCTTTCAACGCAATCTAGCTAAATAAATTGGTTTAAAGTAAACTTAAACTAAAAGCAATGACCAAAATAAGTAAAAGCCCACAAGTCCAGCATTCGTAAATGTCTGTTTTGGCAACAAGCAGATTTAGATCTCATTAATAAATTCAAGAAAATCAAGGATAAGCTTTGAACCAAGAAAATATATCAAGCGTTTTAATATACCAGGCATCTACTTGTGTTTATATCATTAACAAAAATAATCAACATGAAGAAGTATGTAGAAAGAGATGGTAAATATCAAGTATGGCTTAAAATTAAACAGTTTTCTAATATTCCAATTCAAAGAATATACTTTATTCTTAGACTTAGGTCTAAGAATGTTGGTGAATATGGGCCTAAATTTACATCGGACAACAACAAACTCACAGACCTATGAGTCTCTCCTCCTTGCGCTTTTTCTCAATCTCCTCCTGGATCTGGATTGCATTCTGTCGGTCCACCTCCATCATGATGTCGAGCCGCTTCTCCTCCTCATCCATCTCCCGTCGCACCTGGGACTTCTCGAGGATCTGGGCGTCACGGATAGCGTGGCACTTGGCATTCAGGATCAGCTGGGGATGAATAAGAGAAAGAAATGAGGGAGAGAGCACACTGTATCAAAACACTATTCAGAAGGGGTCCATTAAACATTCTTCAGACTTTTAGCTCATAATATTTCATTTGCACAAACATTAAAAAACACACACACACAACCAACAAATCAGTAATTTAACATTGAACTAAAAGTATGAGTCACTTCTGGTATTATTTCTTTTGAATGTCCATCACAGTTTCTTTCCAGATTCAGCATTATGTCAATCTATTTACATTATATGTGAGATCACAATAATCATGAACACAACTCATACAACACAACAAGAAAATCTTGACTAAGTTGAGCACTAACCTCATTCAAGTGTTTTATCTCATCCTCCTGTTCCTGTCTCATCTCGTTGGCCTTGGACAGCAAATGTTCAGCCATCTCCTTGGCCTCTTCTTCAAGGTCATTGAGCTTTTCGTGCTTCCTTCTGTCTAGGTCCAATGCTTTCATCTGGTTCTTTCGAGAGGCACTCTCTTCCTGTGAAACAGAAATAGGGGTAAAGGGTATGTCAGGATTTATTCCATTTATATCAATTGTTAGAAACTATGTATGCAAAAACAGATATAATATACACAAAATAACCGACCGCACGGCTTTTCCTTACCATTTTGGAAATATGACTAATTACTAAGAGATTAGGAATATTAGCATTAATTAACAATTTTGGAGAAAAGTATTATTGCTTGATTCATAACATTAGAATAACGATTGATAAAATGCACATTAGAAAAAAAGAACATGTATTAAGACATCAGTTAAATGAATAAAACAACTTATAACTCTTTAATTCTTTACTTAACAGCTCCATTTCGTAAAATTGGGAATTTGGGGACATGATTTGGAAAAAACACAAACTTTTTGCCATATGATAAAATGGCTAAAATGATATAAACAGCATTCATATAACAGTAGTCATAACTGACCATAGCTTTCTCCTTTTCCTCCTTGATTCTGGCCTCCAAGGCCTCGCGCTCTTCCTTGCTCATAACTTTAGAATTTTGAACTATTCTGTAGAACTCGTGCCTTGGCATGATCATGGACTGGCCAGAAGGGTCTTCTGTTGGAACACTGAAGAAACATACAAATATAGACATGCTATTAATACTTGTAAATTTCATGTGCATTTATAAAAAGAAAATTAGATCCACAATATTTGTTAATGGATCATTAATGAAATATGTCCTAAGATACCGGTAAAATTTTCAGAGGTATTTTACCATTTGCTTACATATATAAAAATATATATGTGGACTGTCGAAAAAACTCTTTCATTGACTCTGATTATAATTTAAACACGAATCAATTTGGGCAAAACAAAATGAAACATGTACTTCTAACTTTTCTAAATAAAATTATCATGGTCGTTAAATCTTTTTTATAGGGAAATGTAAATAACACCACTATAACAACTGGATGTCAATTGTCATCATTCTTTTCTCAGTTTCTCTTTTGAGTTTTTGACATTAATATTACCATATACATTTCTGTTATACAAGTGAACTGGCATGAACTTAAACTAAATTAATATGATGCTAACATTAGATACTTATTGGCAAAATATTAGAAGTTCAATCGTTTTTCTCAAGTCATTTGCTTTTTACATAAAAGAAATAAAGTTTATAGTCAGGAAAACGTGAAATAAGACAAGTTTAGAGAGCAGATTGGACACTCAATATATTTTGTAAACTCTGAAACAACTCCAGTTAAAATATCTCAGCATTAAAAAGTCATTTATAACATGGCAAGTAATTAGTAACATGAATATAAATCCCAATTACTAAATAATGATATGGAGAATAATATTGACAAAACAGGATTGGTACACCCTGAGTGAGACCAAAGACACAAGCGATATGGCAAATTATCAGTGACAGGAGGTTTGAATTACTTTTGGTGTGTATGAACATACATCTTTTTACTTACCTTTTTCATTAAAATTAGGAAACTATTACAAAATAATGACCTTTCATACATTTAACCCGTCAAGTCTTGGTGTACATACCAAGGCATATAAGAATTGAAATTAATTGATCACCATTTTGACAATTTGGAACTCCAACTTGAAAGCTCAGTAGCTATGGACATGCATATGCTTGAAGTACAGTATTTTTCTTTAAATTAATGTTGATCAACTTGTTAAACCTTTTTTATTAGAACAATATTGTTGTTCAAGAAAATGCATAAAATAAAACAAAAGAGCACATAGACAGGAAATAACTTTAGAGAGTGAACATTCATTCTTGCCAGCCTTCATACCGGGGTATTTAAACTTGTTTACCTCATCATGACATTTACTAGGCAAAGACTTCGAGTAAAGAAGACACTTACATTAAATTTCTGATAAGATCTTTTGTTATAACTTGAACTGTTTCTTTGTTATTCTTCTTGTTCTTTTTATTTCTCTTGGCACTTCTTTCACGAGCTAAGTCTTCAAGTTTGTTGTCACCACCCGACCATTTGTTGTCTAGCATCTCCTTTCTCTGTGAAACATGATTGGGTTCACCAAATAAGGACTCATCCACTTGCGATGTGTTACTGACCACTCTGTAGCTCCTTGTCTTTCCTCGTTTTGAAGATGCTGAGGAGTTGCTCCCTGCAGCTGAAATTGCACTGCCAGGCTGAAAGTAAAATAACCAACAGGGGTATCAATAAAAATATCAATCAATTTACAACTGCAGGGAATAAATATTGAAGAATTATCAACATAAATCATAGTTCTGGCTACCATAACTTTAAATGTCGCTTTTTATGATTTTTGACTAGCGCGACTTCAATACTATATAAACTGTACGCTGAAGTTTCTTTAGCTACATAAATCAATGTTAACAATGTCAGGCTGAAAGAAAGTTATCCCCATTAGACAAGCTAATAAGTTTTTTAATAACTTTGCAAATCTACATTTTAGTTGACTTGGACAACCTGTTAATATTGACTGTTTATAATCAGCTATTGTACTATTTACACCACTGGTTATATATTTGAGGTAGATTAAATGACCATGTCAATGATTCAAAACAAAAATAAATGGAATATTGATACAGCAACTTGATGTCCACAGCAAAATTAATTTGTTCTTGACTTCAGACACAGAGTTTAACGAATATATTTGTTTCAGTGCATGTAAAATATTTAAATTACTGTGCGTTATAAACTAGAAGCCTTTAACTGACTAAATATAACGCAAAATAATTGACTAATACAGTGTCTGTATCACTGCATCATTCATGGCTTCATGCATGAGATTCGTGCAAAGACCGAAGTTTTAAAAGGAACAAGTGTATAGTTTTTAACCATACAAACATATACAATATCACACAGCTTAAAACATTCAAATGAAAAGACTTACCATATTACGGATTGGTATCTGCTTTGATTTAAAATTACTTAAAGTTTGTGTGTTTTCTAATTTTTAATCTGGTGCTTAGCTAAAGTTGTTTTTGGTTGTAACTAAGGCATGTGCGCTTGCGCACAAACGATACAACTTCCGTTTCCGGAAAATGTGTTATTATAGGTCGTGTCTATATTGGATCCTTAATAAATTGCTACAATGGATACCAAATCTATATATTTGCAGCATCGTTTACGACAATGTTTTTTTTTGTTAAATAAATTATTTGAAAAGAAAATCGCTGTTGATAAAGACCAAATTTGGATTAAAGGGTGTCAAAGTATCAATAAAACTGTTGATATGCACAATGGCTACAAGTAAAATCTGTCTTTTCAACCGAAGTACCGCTCATCAAAACAAAATTGTATCCATTATAGACGATTTCAAGAATATAGCCAGCTGTATTGATACAGATTTGGATCCATTCTAGACAAAAAATTCAAGAGTCTAGCCAGCTCTTTTGATAGAGTCTAGCCATCTCTATTGATACCGAAATTGGATCCGTTCTAGACGATTTCAAGAGTCTAGTCAGCTCTCTTGATGCTTACCAAAATTGGATCAATTCTAGATGATTTCAATAGTAAACCAGCTATATTGATACTTACCGAAAGTGTATCCATTCTAGACGATTTCAAGAGTTAGCCAGCTCTATTGATAATTGCCAAAAAGGAATCCATACGGCAATTTCAAGAGTCTAGTTCTATTGATACTTACCGAAATTGGATCCATTCTAGACGATTTTAAGAGTCTAGCCAGCTCTATTGATACTTACTAAAATTGGGATCCATTCTAGACGTTTTCAAGAGTTAGCCAGCTCCATTGATACTTACAAAAATGGGATCCATTCTAGACGATTTCAAGAGTATGGCCAGCTCTATTGATACTTACCGAATTTGGGATCCATTCTAGATGATTTCAAGAGTCGAGCCAGCTCTATTTATACTTACCGAAATTGGATCCATTCTAGACGATTTCAAGAGTCTAGCCAGCTCTATTGATACTTACTAAAATTGGGATCCATTCTAGACGCTTTCAAGAGTTAGCCAGCTCCATTGATACTTAACAAAGTGGGATCCATTCTAGACGTTTTCAAGAGTATAGCCAGCTCTATTGATACTTACCGAATTTGGGATCCATTCTAGATGATTTCAAGAGTCGAGCCAGCTCTTTTTATACTTACCAAAATTGGATCCATTCTAGACGATTTCAAGAGTATAGCCAGCTTTATTGATACTTACCCAAATGGGATCCATTCTAGACAATTTCAAAAGTCTAGCCAGCTCTATTGATACTTACCAAAATTGGATCCATTCTAGACGCTTTCAAGAGTTAGCCAGCTCCATTGATACTTAACAAAGTGGGATCCATTCTAGACGTTTTCAAGAGTATAGCCAGCTCTATTGATACTTACCGAATTTGGGATCCATTCTAGATGATTTCAAGAGTCGAGCCAGCTCTATTTATACTTACCAAACTTGGATCCATTCTAGACGATTTCAAGAGTATAGCCAGCTTTATTGATACTTACCCAAATGGGATCCATTCTAGAAAATTTCAAAAGTCTAGCCAGCTCTATTGATACTTACCAAAATTGAATCCATTCTAGACAATTTCAAGAGTATAGCCAGCTCTATTGATACTTACCAAAATTTGATCCATTCTAGACGATTTCAAGAGTCTAGCCAGCTCTATTGATACTTACTAAAATTGAATCCATTCTAGACGTTTTCAGAGTTAGCCAGCTCCATTGATACTTACCAAAATGGGATCCATTATAGACGATTTCAAGAGTATAGCCAGCTCTATTACCGAATTTGGATCCATTCTAGACGATTGCAAGAGTCTAGCTAGCTCTCTTGATGCTTACCAAAATTTGATCCCGTCTAAACGATTTCAATATGTAACCAGCTCTATTGATACTTACCGAATTTGGATCCATTCTATACGATTTCAAGAGTCTAGCCAGCTCTGTCGATGCTTACCAAAATTTGATTCAGTCTAGACGTTTTCAATAGTTAACCTGCTCTATTGATAATAACCGAAATTGTACATTCAAGACGATTTCAAGAGTTAGCCAGCTCTATTTATACTTACCAAAATTAGATCCATTCTAGACGATTTCAAGAGTCTAGCCAGCTCTATTTATACTTACCAAAACTGGATCCATTCTAGACGATTTCAAGAGTATAGCCAGCTATATTGATACCAAAATGGGATCCATTCAAGACAATTTCAAGAGTCTAGCCAGCTCTATTGATACTTACAAAAATTGGATCCATTCTAGACAATTTCAAGAGTCTAGCCAGCTGTTTTGATACTTACCGAATTTGATTCCATTCTAGATGATTTCAAGAGTCGAGCCAGCTCTATTTATACTTACCAAAATTGGATCCATTCTAGACGATTTCAAGAGTATAGCCAGCTTTATTGATACTTACCCAAATGGGATCCATTCTAGAAAATTTCAAAAGTCTAGCCAGCTCTATTGATACTTACCAAAATTGAATCCATTCTAGACAATTTCAAGAGTATAGCCAGCTCTATTGATACTTACCAAAATTTGATCCATTCTAGACGATTTCAAAAGTCTAGCCAGCTCTATTGATACTTACTAAAATTGAATCCATTCTAGACGTTTTCAGAGTTAGCCAGCTCCATTGATACTTACAAAAATGGGATCCATTATAGACGATTTCAAGAGTATAGCCAGCTCTATTACCGAATTTGGATCCATTCTAGACGATTGCAAGAGTCTAGCTAGCTCTCTTGATGCTTACCAAAATTTGATCCCGTCTAAACGATTTCAATATGTAACCAGCTCTATTGATACTTACCGAATTTGGATCCATTCTATACGATTTCAAGAGTCTAGCCAGCTCTGTCGATGCTTACCAAAATTTGATTCAGTCTAGACGTTTTCAATAGTTAACCTGCTCTATTGATAATAACCGAAATTGTACATTCAAGACGATTTCAAGAGTTAGCCAGCTCTATTTATACTTACCAAAATTAGATCCATTCTAGACGATTTCAAGAGTCTAGCCAGCTCTATTTATACTTACCAAAACTGGATCCATTCTAGACGATTTCAAGAGTATAGCCAGCTATATTGATACCAAAATGGGATCCATTCAAGACAATTTCAAGAGTCTAGCCAGCTCTATTGATACTTACAAAAATTGGATCCATTCTAGACAATTTCAAGAGTCTAGCCAGCTGTTTTGATACTTACCGAATTTGATTCCATTCTAGATGATTTCAAGAGTCGAGCCAGCTCTATTTATACTTACCAAAATTGGATCCATTCTAGACGATTTCAAGAGTATAGCCAGCTTTATTGATACTTACCCAAATGGGATCCATTCTAGAAAATTTCAAAAGTCTAGCCAGCTCTATTGATACTTACCAAAATTGAATCCATTCTAGACAATTTCAAGAGTATAGCCAGCTCTATTGATACTTACCAAAATTTGATCCATTCTAGACGATTTCAAAAGTCTAGCCAGCTCTATTGATACTTACTAAAATTGAATCCATTCTAGACGTTTTCAGAGTTAGCCAGCTCCATTGATACTTACAAAAATGGGATCCATTATAGACGATTTCAAGAGTATAGCCAGCTCTATTACCGAATTTAGATCCATTCTAGACGATTGCAAGAGTCTAGCTAGCTCTCTTGATGCTTACCAAAATTTGATCCCGTCTAAACGATTTCAATATGTAACCAGCTCTATTGATACTTACCGAATTTGGATCCATTCTATACGATTTCAAGAGTCTAGCCAGCTCTGTCGATGCTTACCAAAATTTGATTCAGTCTAGACGTTTTCAATAGTTAACCTGCTCTATTGATAATAACCGAGATTGTACATTCAAGACGATTGCAAGAGTTAGCCAGCTCTATTTATACTTACCAAAATTAGATCCATTCTAGACGATTTCAAGAGTCTAGCCAGCTCTATTTATACTTACCAAAACTGGATCCATTCTAGACGATTTCAAGAGTATAGCCAGCTATATTGATACCAAAATGGGATCCATTCAAGACAATTTCAAGAGTCTAGCCAGCTCTATTGATACTTACAAAAATTGGATCCATTCTAGACAATTTCAAGAGTCTAGCCAGCTGTTTTGATACTTACCGAATTTGATTCCATTCTAGATGATTTCAAGAGTCGAGCCAGCTCTATTTATACTTACCAAAATTGGATCCATTCTAGACGATTTCAAGAGTATAGCCAGCTTTATTGATACTTACCCAAATGGGATCCATTCTAGAAAATTTCAAAAGTCTAGCCAGCTCTATTGATACTTACCAAAATTGAATCCATTCTAGACAATTTCAAGAGTATAGCCAGCTCTATTGATACTTACCAAAATTTGATCCATTCTAGACGATTTCAAAAGTCTAGCCAGCTCTATTGATACTTACTAAAATTGAATCCATTCTAGACGTTTTCAGAGTTAGCCAGCTCCATTGATACTTACAAAAATGGGATCCATTATAGACGATTTCAAGAGTATAGCCAGCTCTATTACCGAATTTGGATCCATTCTAGACGATTGCAAGAGTCTAGCTAGCTCTCTTGATGCTTACCAAAATTTGATCCCGTCTAAACGATTTCAATATGTAACCAGCTCTATTGATACTTACCGAATTTGGATCCATTCTATACGATTTCAAGAGTCTAGCCAGCTCTGTCGATGCTTACCAAAATTTGATTCAGTCTAGACGTTTTCAATAGTTAACCTGCTCTATTGATAATAACCGAAATTGTACATTCAAGACGATTTCAAGAGTTAGCCAGCTCTATTTATACTTACCAAAATTAGATCCATTCTAGACGATTTCAAGAGTCTAGCCAGCTCTATTTATACTTACCAAAACTGGATCCATTCTAGACGATTTCAAGAGTATAGCCAGCTATATTGATACCAAAATGGGATCCATTCAAGACAATTTCAAGAGTCTAGCCAGCTCTATTGATACTTACAAAAATTGAATCCATTCTAGACAATTTCAAGAGTCTAGCCAGCTGTTTTGATACTTACCGAATTTGATTCCATTCTAGATGATTTCAAGAGTCGAGCCAGCTCTATTTATACTTACCAAAATTGGATCCATTCTAGACGACTTCAAGAGTATAGCCAGCTTTATTGATACTTACCCAAATGAGATCCATTCTAGACAATTTCAAAAGTCTAGCCAGCTCTATTGATACTTACCAAAATTGGATCCATTCTAGACAATTTCAAGAGTATAGCCAGCTCTATTGATACTTACCAAAATTTGATCCATTCTAGACGATTTCAAGAGTCTAGCCAGCTCTATTGATACTTACTAAAATTGAATCCATTCTAGACGTTTTCAGAGTTAGCCAGCTCCATTGATACTTACCAAAATGGGATCCATTATAGACGATTTCAAGAGTATAGCCAGCTCTATTACCGAATTTGGATCCATTCTAGACGATTGCAAGAGTCTAGCTAGCTCACTTGATGCTTACCAAAATTTGATCCCGTCTAAACGATTTCAATATGTAACCAGCTCTATTGATACTTACCGAATTTGGATCCATTCTATACGATTTCAAGAGTCTAGCCAGCTCTGTCGATGCTTACCAAAATTTGATTCAGTCTAGACGTTTTCAATAGTTAACCTGCTCTATTGATAATAACCGAAATTGTACATTCAAGACGATTTCAAGAGTTAGCCAGCTCTATTTATATTTACCAAAATTAGATCCATTCTAGACGATTTCAAGAGTCTAGCCAGCTCTATTTATACTTACCAAAATTGGATCCATTCTAGACGATTTCAAGAGTATAGCCAGCTATATTGATACCAAAATGGGATCCATTCTAGACAATTTCAAGTCTAGCCAGCTCTATTGATACTTACAAAAATTGGATCCATTCTAGACAATTTCAAGAGTCTAGCCAGCTGTTTTGATACTTACCGAATTTGATTCCATTCTATACGATTTCAAGAGTCTAGCCAGCTCCATTGATACTTACCAAAATGGGATCCATTCTAGACGATTTCAATAGTATAGCCAGCTCTATTGATACTTACCGAATTTGGGATCCATTCTAGACGATGTCAAGAGTTGAGCCAGCTCTATTTATACTTACCGAAAATGGATCCATTCTAGACGATTTCAAGAGTCTAGCAAGCTCTATTTATACTTACCAAAATTGGATCCATTCTAGACGTTTTCAAGAGTATAGCCAGCTGTATTGATACTTACCAAAATGGAATCCATTCTAGACAATTTCAAGAGTCTAGCCAGCTCTATTGATACTTACCAAAATTGGATCCATTCTAGACAATTTCAAGAGTCTAGCCAGCTCTATTGATACTTACCAAAATTGGATCCATTCTAGACAATTTCAAGAGTCTAGCCAGCTCTATTGCTTCTTACGAAAATTTGATCCATTCTAGACGATTACAAGAGTCTAGCTAGCTCTATTGATACTTACTAAAATTGAATCCATTCTAGACGTTTTCAAGAGTTAGCCAGCTCCATTGATACTTACCAAAATGGGATCCATTCTAGACGATTTCAAACGTATAGCCAGCTCTATTGATACTTACCGAATTTGGATCCATTCTAGACGATTTCAGCAATACACTGCGCTGATAAGCCCATCACAGGGCTTATCATATATATATGTGTATATTTACTCTGCAGCTTTATAGTATTTATAGGATGTAACATCTTTCAACAAAAATATGTGTTTTTGAATAGATATTTTCCTTTTTTGTTTAATTTGGCTGAAATGTGATGATAATGTTTAAAGTAAATAAACTACCTAATTGCTTAACATAATCATAATTAATTTGAATACAATTAAGCATGAACTGGGTTTAGCTTTTGAGCCGTTTTGGCGGAAACGCCCTACTGATTGCTAGGATGACATTCAAATCCTGATTTTACGAAATGATGTTCGATCCATTATTTCCATTTTTGATTAATACGGTCAACAGTAATAGCGTTTCAATCACTATTTGTTCCATGGTCGTGACTGCGATTAATTAAACTAATACTGTTGATAATGGGCGATTTCCGAGCCACTTTATCCAAACTGAAACTTCTTACCAGCCGGTATGAAATTTCAAAATAAATATTATCCAATATCAATGGGCAAGCAATCATACTGGAGCAACATGAGTCTCTATATGTATTGTCGACTGTGTTATCTGTAGCATGTGTCTATTGTTAGATTTTGTTGGGTATCCGTTTTATATTATTTAAATGTATTCAAATGCCATTTCTTTTACTGGTTGTGGGCATTTATTCAAGTTGCGTTTGATGAATCCCAGAGTTTGTGAAGCTTTCTTGGTTGCGTTATCGATACGAGTGTTTAATTTCAGATTATCACAAAGATCGACTCCTAAGTAAGGGTGATGTTAAAGATTTTCGATGGTTTCGTTATTCATAGTATAGTTGTAGTCTTTTCTTAGTGGAGTTGGAGATATTCATGATGGCGCATTTTTTAACATTAAACTCCATCTGCCAAGATTTGCTCCAATATAGCTTTATATTTTCCATATTGACAATGAGTTTCATGTAAACCTGATGAATATTATTTTGTGTATGTTCCTCTTGTATATAATTTTTTACCCTGTTAATCACTAGTATTAAATATTAATACTATCTGATACAGAGAGGTTTGTAAATAACTTTCAAATAATCAGAACCGTATATAGTGATATTTATCTTAATTATTAAATAAAGGCTGTTTTTTTTTCGTTATTTTATTATTTAAATATATAAATTTGTATTGCAATTATGGTGTGTAGTTAATTTTAAACTTCTAAGTTGAATAACTGTGCTAAATTTTCCTGTACATGATTCTAAGATCTGTTTACATCTTAGTAATAGGTCAACCCTCAGCAGATTGAACAGCTGTTTTCAGGCATATATACAGCTGTAGGTCATGATCTTACTAATTTTTCCACTCACTTTAACACTCCAGTCCTTGTAAAAATTATCTACTATGGTGGAAAGTGTACGCAGTAATTTTAAATTGCTGGTATAGGTAAAAGTGAAGTATTCTAGTAAGAATATATTAATTTATTTAAATTGTTGTGTTTAGGGTATACAAAAGAAATTAAATCTCAGGAGCAGTTTTTCTCTACAGAGGGAGTATGTAACAGGGTATTCACAAAGACTCATCCTTAATCAAATCACATCAAAACGAATTTATTGTCAGTAGGAAATAACATGTATATAACAAACACTATGTATAGCTGTTTACCAAACTAACAAGCAGTAGCAAATTGCAACACATCAATAATACATGGCATACATAAGAAATATTTATTCTAATAAAGCACAATAAAAACACAATTAAAGCAGTATTCCTATATGACATTATTCAAATGTAAGCAGAAATATAATATCAGTACTATACATTCAAAATTAAGAGCTGTTTAAAAGATTGTTGATGTTGACACAAGGAAGGGGCCTAAGGTACCATAAAAGAAATGGTGTAAAAATGCTTACAGAGAAAATAGAACACAATAGTGCCACAAAATAAAAAGGGCTTAAAGGAAATTATCACCTCAAACCAGATTTGAAGGAAAATGATCAGCAAATTTCATACAATATAAGCAACACAATACAACACTGATGAATAAAAAAATAAAATATAATTATAAAAGCAAAATAATACAATACTAATGCTGAAATGATTATCCTGCATGTGTAACTAGCACTATTTCAGAGCTTCAAAGGCAAATGATGAGCAAAGAAGCATTGATTAATGCTACATACATACAGAACTACAAGTTCTTCAACAAGATATCAAATGAAATGAACGAAATAAGACAACAACAGCAAACTGTTGTAGTGTCACTAGTATTATATATACATACTGTTAAGCTCAAAGAAAGCAAAAGCAAAAAAAGCATCAGAATGCAAACCCAATTAAGCAAATGAAACAAGAGCACCGCCTTTCGGGTGCAGACCGCTCATCTATTTTCTTTTTAAAGTTGAAGGGACTCTCATTTTCAATCACAAAGGAGGGAGGGGTGGAGTGAAGAGGGGTGCATTGTGTGGGGGTGTGGACATTTATTACATTATCTTCCAAAAATGCGAAAACAAGGAAAAACAAAAATTTGGGGGGTGGGGGGGGATTCTTGGGCAGGCCTCGACACTAACGGTGATCCGGGGACCCGAGGCCCCCAGATTTTGGCGAGGACCACCAGTTCCTTCAAGCTTGGTGGTCCTCCGGGAACCCTAAATTTATAAAACCACTTTGTCTTGATTGACCATTTGAATTTTTAAAAGTGCCTCCAATTTTTTAAGAGCGGCGTATAAAAAAACATCGGTAAAATCTTATCCGAAAATGTACTGCGAATCGAAAGCACGCGACTGAGCATTAGCGGCCAGCGTCTGTAAGTTGTAAATATTGATTTTCGACGATGTAAGCGACCTACAGTGCAGAGAGTTATAGGTTACAATACACTAAATGATCGCTTCATGTAGGGCTGTACTCTCTAAAAAAATATCATAGTTGACAGGAAGGCATGTTTTACACTTTTTACCATTATTCGGGTGTTATCTTGCGGAGATAATGGTAGGGCTTGAATAGGTGTTCACTACTGAATCCCTGAAATATGATACACTTGAAGACTATAGTAAACCATTGCACTAGAAAAGGTTACATTCCACTAAGAAACGGCCGAAAAAAAAAGTTGCAAAAACAGTCGATTTTGATTTGTGTCAAGTTCTTTCTTGCATTGTACATGACATATCTTTTTTATTGCATAAATCGATTCCGCTTAGAATGGCCTTTAAGAAAAGGTATGGTTATGGGGGTGTCTATGTGCAAAATTTTGCATTTATTTTCGCTCAAAGTTGTCGCTTTTACATTGAATTATATAGGAAAACTATTTGGTGTATTATGACCTAAACGCAAAACCAGGCCTAGTCACAAAAGAGCTGTATTTACAGAAAATCATCATTTTTTTAGTGGGATATGACGCGTTTTGGCAAATTTCACGGAATAAATGCGTTTGTTTCACGAATTTAAGGAGCATCGTGAGTTTTTAAGAAAAAAATACGTTTTCAGAGGAAAATAAGGAAAAAAAACGTACAAAAAACTCGTCTTGAGCATCTCAAATCGCAACACATTGTGCTGAAAGAGCTCATGAACACGTTTTAATAGTTGTTTACTTCTTTTTCTACATAGCTTGTAACAATATTCCAGTATTTTGACCGATTGTAATTATTTAGGGTAATCGTTTTACGCCTGAACGCCCGTTATAAATCAAAGCTCCGAACGCGAAAGCCACATGGCTTAACAGGCGTTATAATAAAATGCATTTTCAAGCATTTCTACGTGAAAGATCGGTCTGAAAATTGGCATGCACATAGAAAATAGTTTTATAAGTATCGAGAAGTGCTTATTTTCCGCGATGTTAACAGTAAACGTTGTCTTATAGGTTACAATACACTAAATGATCGCTTCATGTAGGGCTGTACTCTCTAAAAAAATATCATAGTTGACAGGAAGGCATGTTTTACACTTTTTACCATTATTCGGGTGTTATCTTGCGGAGATAATGGTAGGGCTTGAATAGGTGTTCACTACTGAATCCCTGAAATATGATACACTTGAAGACTATAGTAAACCATTGCACTAGAAAAGGTTACATTCCACTAAGAAACGGCCGAAAAAAAAAGTTGCAAAAACAGTCGATTTTGATTTGTGTCAAGTTCTTTCTTGCATTGTACATGACATATCTTTTTTATTGCATAAATCGATTCCGCTTAGAATGGCCTTTAAGAAAAGGTATGGTTATGGGGGTGTCTATGTGCAAAATTTTGCATTTATTTTCGCTCAAAGTTGTCGCTTTTACATTGAATTATATAGGAAAACTATTTGGTGTATTATGACCTATATTGAAATCACTGAAGCGTGTAAGTGTTACAAACGGTGTTTTTACTGCTATTGTCAAGTTTTATGGGGGTTATTATCGGATTATCGGATTATTAATGGCTCCTTTCTGATATTGAGCCCCCCAAAAAGTAACATTGGGACAAACTGTCACGACGATCAGTAATTATAATAATTATTAGGGCCTCTATTTCTTTAATCAAAACCATAGGCGATCGGGCTGGCAAAAGCATTTAACTTCTCCACAAAAACACATGCCGGTATACACTTTTTTCTACAGGTATTTGTGAGCATTTCTGTTTAATAGTTCCATTATTATAATGACCTTGGAAGGATATAATTTGATTAAGATACCAACAATTTCTGAAATAAAAAGTATATCGTTCACTTGGTGTACTATATTTCGGATATGTTAAAATTCGGACATTTAAAGATAGTGACATGTATGTGTTTGTTTGTTGTTGATAGTTTGTAAAAAAAATATGCTTTATGTTATTTCAGGCAACAAGAATAGATGGTGGTAATTATCTGGGCCTTACTGTCAGCAAATAGGCGTGAACAACTATAATTTAATTGATCCTGGAAATCATCCACCACTAACAGAAAACGTTTTAATAACAGAAGCTGATGTATGACATGTCCAAATGACCATATATAACTGTTTAACAAATTAAGTGAGATGATTTATTTTCTGATGTTTTATATTTCTTTTTCCCTTTCAAATGATGTAAATTGGTGTGATTCTATGTTTAAATAATTAATTTTGAAACATTTAGGCAGCATACTGTTTAATACATTGAAGTTAACATTGTTATATTATTTTGGTTATCTGTGTTGTTAATCAAGTTGAAAAAAATGGTATTTATATACAAATAAAGCTTATTAAGACTTATGAAGGTATGACTTATGAAGGTACTTATTGTTTTTTATGTAATAATATACTTTTTAAAGTGATAATATAGGCAATCACATTAATGTAGTAAGGTTTCTTTAAATGATTGTTCTTATTAATAAGGTTGGAATAATCGACAGTTTTCACGGCGCGAAAAAGTTGCAACAAGTTTTGTTGAGCCAGTGAAACCCCTGAATGCGCGTAATTACCTTTTATTTCTTAAAAGTTTATAATAAGAACTTCCGAAACGCTAAGTTCTGGCGGCGAAGGGCAATGCTGAAGATGATAATGCTGAAGATGATTATGACACGGATGACGATGCTGATGATATTGATGAAATACATGAAATCAAAAGTTTACAAGACAAAGTTATGAGCTTTTAATGGGTCTGCTTTAAATGGCAACAGAATTGAATATAGGAAATAAAAATGTGTACTAGTATGCTTCTTGTACTTATTTGCCCTTACGCCGAGAGAAGCTGTGTGTTGAAACAAGAGGACTCCCTAGGTTTTGGTGAGGGCCACCAAAAGTTGAAAGTAGGGTTCCCTCCGGGTACCCTGTCAAAAAAGTTAGTGTCAAGGCCTGTTGGGTGCGATGGTTGGACGGTATTTCAAACATAAAATAATAAAAATAAATATTTGTGTTTTTTTAACCGTTTAAAAAAAAAATAGGGGGGGGTGAGGTGGGGGGGGTATAGTGTGAGGGTGTGGTGGTAATTTGTGAGATGATCTTAAAAAAAAAAAAAAATAAAAAAATTAGGGGGGGGGATTCGGGTGGGGGTGGGGGGAGGGGGGCTGTGGGGGATTCTTGGGTGCTATGGTTGGACGGTATTTCAAACATAAAATAATAAAAATAAATATTTGTGTTTTTTCGTTAAAAAAAAAAATGGGGGGGGGGGGGGGTGAGGTGGGGGGGTATAGTGTGAGGGTGTGGTGGTAATTTGTGAGATGATCTTAAAAAAAAAAAAAAAAAAAAAAAAAAAAAATAGGGGGGGGGATTCTGAGGGGGGGGTGGGGGGAGGGGGGCTGGGGGGGATTCTTGGGTGCGATGGTTGGACGGTATTTCAAACATAAAATAATCAAAATAAATAGTTTTGTTTTTTAACCGTTTAAAAAAAAAAAATTGGGGAGGGGGTGGGGTGGGGGGGGTATAGTGTGAGGGTGTGGTGGTCATTTGTGAGATGATCTTAGTATCAATCAAATCTAATCATAAATAAAGAAGTTATGGCAATTTTAGCAAAATTTAATAATTTGACCTTGAGAGTCAAGGTTATTCAAAGGTCAAGGTAAAATTCAACTTGCCAGGTACAGTAACCTCATGATAGCATGAAAGTATTTGAAGTTTGAAAGCAATAGCCTTGATACTTAAGAAGTAAAGTGGATCGAAACACAAAATTTAACCATATATTCAAAGTTACTAAGTCAAAAAAGGGCCATAATTCCGTAAAAATGACATCCAGAGTTATGCGACTTGTCCTTTTACTGTACCCTTATGATAGTTTGCGAGTGTTCCAAGTATGAAAGCAATAGCTTTGATACTGTAGGAATAAAGTGGACCTAAACACAAAACATAACCAAATTTTCAATTTTCTAAGTATAAAAAGGGCACATAATTCTGTCAAAATGCCAGTCAGAGTTACATTACTTTGCCTGCACAGTCCCCTTATGATAGTTAGTGTTTCAAGTATGAAAGCAATAGCTTTGATACTTAAGGAATAAAATGGACCTAAACACAAAACTTAACCAAAATTTTCAATTTTCTAAGTATAAAAAGGGCACATAATTCAGTCAAAATGCACGCCAGAGTTATCTAACTTTGCCTGCCCAGTCCCCTCATGATAGTAAGTAAGTGTACCAAGTTTGAATGCAATAGCATTGATACTTTCTGAGAAAAGTGGACCTAAACGCAAAACTTAACCTGACGCCGACGCCGACGCCAAGGTGATGACAATAGCTCATAATTTTTTTTTCAAAAAATAGATGAGCTAAAAAATCAAGATGCAAATTTCTCAGAGAAAGCAAAAAGGAAACACAATGAAAACAAAACAAAACACCAGTTATATAAATAATTATAACTACTTATCCAATCAAGAGAGATTCAGTGTGATGAATGAGTGAGCTTCCGTATATTAATAATGGAGAATGCTTTTTAGGTGAGCTGATTTCAGATACAATTTATGGTTTTATATATCTGAAACATTTGATTCATTTCGTTACTAAACCTTGCAAGAGGTACAAGCATTTTTCATTTGCTTAAACCTTCTATCTTTAGTTTCTTTCTTCATATGGTTACTGGTGAGTCATTTTATTATTTTAAGTGTATTTACTTGTATACTTGTTAAAATTGTAATCATATTATTTGAATGATATTGTATTTATCAATTATCTGATTTATAATTTATGATAATACTTATAATACTTTATGTTATTATATTTCATACCATTATCAATTATATAATTAAAACTAGGCGAAAGCATTCTTGAGTTATCATCCGGAAACCATTTTACTGTTTCGAGTCACTGTGACCTTGACCTTTGACCGAGTGACCTGAAAATCGAAAGGGTCATTTGCCAGTCATGATCAATGTACATATGAAGTTTCATGATCCTAGGCGTAAGCATTATTGAGTTATCATCCGAAAACCAATTTACTATTTCGAGTCACTGTGCCCATGACCTTTGACTTAGTGACCTGAAAATCAATATGGGTCATCTGCCAGTCATGATCAATGTTCCTATGAAGTTTCATGATCCTAGGCCTAAGTGTTCTCATCCGGAAACCATCTGGTGGACGAACCGACGGACCGACATGTGCAAAACAATATACCCCCTCTTCTTCAAAGGGGGGCTTAATAAAAGTTGGCAACTATAACCCCTTGTGTCAATACACAAACCCCGCTACATAACCAAACTGAAATACCTGTGTATTTAACTTAACAGTTATAAAACACCATTTTTCAAAAGTGTATATTTTACATGAAAAATAAATAAAAATGCTAAGAATATAACAAGAGGGCCATGATGGCCCTGAATCGCTCACCTGACTCATTAAGATCAGATGAAAACTATGACCTCTATTGTCTACACAATGTTTTTCTATGATTTGACCTAGTGACCTAGTTCCTGACTCTAGATGACCCAAATACAATCCCAATCCAGATTTCATCAAGATAAACATTCTGACCACAGTTCATAAATATTGGATGAAAACTGTGACCTCTATTGTCAACACAAGGTTTTTCTATTTATTTGACCTAGATTTTTACCCCAGATGACCCAAATACAATCCCGACCAGATTTCATCAAGAATTCTGACCAAATTTCATAAAGGTTGGATGAAAACTGTGATCTCTAATGTCTACACAAGGTTTTTCTATTATTTGACCTAGTGACCTAGTTTTTGACCCCAGATGACCCAAATAAAATCCCAACCCAGATTTCATCAAGATAAACATTCTGACCAAATTTCATAAAGATTGGATGAAAACTGTGACCTCTATTGTCTAAAGAAGGTTGTTCTATTTTTTGACCTAGTGACCTTGTTTTTGACCCCAGATGACCCAAATACAATCCCAAACCGGATTTCATCAAGATAAACATTTTGACCAAATTTCATCAAGATTGGATGCAAACTGTGACCTCTACTGTCTACACAAACAAATTGTTGATGGACGGACGCACGGACACACGCAGGCACGCACAACGGACGCCGGACATCACACGATCACATAAGCTCACTGTGTCACTTCATGACAGGTGGCCTAAAAATATGTGTCGGAGATAAACATGAACAGTTGTGGTTAAAATCCCATAGAAACAAGGGCTGTTTGTAAAACATGCATGCCCCCCTATATGGGCTATAAGTTGTAGTAGCAGCCATTGTGTGAATACGATTTTTGTCACTGTGAATGGTGGTGGTGGTGGTGGTGGTGGTGGTGGTGGTGGTGGTGGTGTAGTAGTAGTAGTAGTAGTAGTAGTAGTAGTAGTAGTAGTAGTAGTAGTAATAGTAGTTGTAGTAGTAGTAGTAGTAGTAGTAGTAGTAGTAGTACTAGTAGTAGTAAAAGTAGTAGTAGTAGTAGTAGTAGAAGTAGTAGTAGAAGTAGTAGTAGTAGTAGTAGTAGTAGTAGTAGTGGTAGTAGTAGTAGTAGTAGTAGTGGTAAAAGTAGTAGTAGTAGTGGCAGTAGTAGTAGAAGTAGTAATAGTAGACGTGGTGGTGGTGGTTGTGGTGGTGGTGGTAGTAGTACTAGTAGTAGTAGTACTAGTAGTAGTAGTAGTAGTAGTAGTAGTAGTAGTAGTAGTAGTAGTAGTAGTAGTAGTAGTAGTGGTAGTAGTAGTAGAAGTAGTAGTAGTAGTAGTAGTAGTAGTAGAAGTAGTAGTAGTAGTAGTAGTAGTAGTAGCAGTAGCAGTAGCAGTAGCAGCATTACAAGACCAATACTTAAGAATGATCAAATGGGAAAAGGTAACATAGCACCAGCAGTAAATATGGGGCTTATTTACAGGTCAGATTTGGAATCTCTGCTGTAAAATGAGATTTTGAATGAATTAAAGGGAGGCAAATCTGTAATAAAAAGAACATGCATAAAGCGTAGTTGTTTCCCTTGTTTGAACCATGCTAAATCCTTACAAGTTTGGAAAGAATTGGATGAAAAATTTGGACTTTATTGCATAAACACCATTTTCTCAATTCAAGGGGAGGTAATTCTGTACTTCATGGACCAATAATGCTCATTTTTTGTAGGGTTTGTGTCCTCATTGATATAAAGACACTGTGCAAATTTGGAAAGGATCGGACAAAAAATGTGGAAGATTTTTGAAAGTTTTCACAAAATAGGCAAAAACGAATAAACATGCAAAGTTCAACGAGCTCCTGCGGCCATGTTTTTTGACGAATCAAATTTCTTTGAACAACTTTTTCAGGGGAGCCCTCAAAGGTCATCCCTGTGAAATTTTTTGAAAATCTGATGAGCGGTTTCTGACAAGAAGATTTTTTAAGGTTTTTACCATATATGGTCATGGCGGCAATCTTGGTTATGTGATTAATTTTTTTTTAACAATTCTTTTGTCCCATGACCTAGGGATGCTCCACATGAAATTTAGTTGAAATTGACTCAATGGTTTAGTAGAAGATGTTTACAAATTTGTATACGGACGGACGGACGCCGGACGCTGAGTGATCACAATAGCTCACCTCGAGCTATCGCTCAGGTGAGCTAAAAACACATACTTTCTAAAATTTAAAACAGTAACATTACATCATTGTTTCATCATTTAGTAGTAAGTCTGCACATTGGCCTTTAACCAAAAAACAACAACACATTTCCATGGTAATTATGGCAGTACTTATTATTTTCACTAGTCTGTATGTTTCAAGTCAAACCGGAGTATGTACTGAGAAAAATTATAAAAGTTGTTAAAGATGAAAAATGGATCAAGAATGTTTTTTTAAATAGGTCCCAGAGGGCCTGTGTCGTTCAAACAAATACCATACAATATTCAGATGCAACCTCAATTGCAGGCTCCTTATCTTTGTTGTTTAGGTCTAGGATAATAATAATTTTTATAACATGCATATAAGGAAAACGCCATGGTCCCCAGTGTATAACTAGACACAAATTGAAAATCAAATCTTGGTTGAACCCTCAACAGGGATAGAACCTCTGACAACTGGAGTACTGGAGTAAAAGTCTACTGCTTTGACCACTCGGTCATTTGTGGTCATACAATGTGGACGGTATTTTATACTTTATATAAGCAATTCTCGTAGTTTCACAAAATATAACAACGACAACAGAACTTTCCATATTATTCAATCGTTTTGCATTGCAACGATTTATAATTTTATAAACCACTATAGTGGTGGGGGACATAAAAATCTGAAACAATTTTGACAATTTACCAAAACTTGAAAAGGCCCCTTTAATAAAAAGCAAAAAGGTGTGGCTTATTTTCATCCCAGGGACATTATATGATCAATCAAAAATATTTTGACAATTTACAGAATGACCGAATTCGGTCAGTATCAACAAGGCTGACTAAACGCTTGAAAATGTCCAGATTGGATCCAATTTTGTTAAGTATCAATAGTGCACGCTAGACTCTTGAAATTGTATATAATGGATCCAATTTTGGCAAGTAACAATAGTGCTGGGTACACTCTTGAAAATGTCCAGAATGGATCCAAATTCGGTCAATTTCAACAGGACTGGATACACTCTTGCAAATTTCCAGAATTGATCCAGTTTCGGTCAGTATCAATAGAGCTGGCTAGACTCTTGAAATTGTACAGAATGGATCCAATTTTGGAAAGTATCAATAGAGCTGGCTAGACTCTTGAAATTGTCCAGAATGGATCCAATTTTTGTAAGTATCAATAGATCTGGCTATACTCTTGAAATTGTCCAGAATGGATCCAATTTCGGTCAGTATCAATAGAGCTGGCTATACTCTTGAAATTGTCCAAAACGGATCCAATTTTGGTAAGTATCAATAGAGCTGGCTAGACTCTTGAAATTGTTAAGAATGGATCCAATTTTGGAAATTATCAATAGAGCTGGCTAGACTCTTGAAATTGTCCAGAATGGATCCAATTTGGTAAGTATCAAGAGAGCTGGCTTGACTCTTGAAATTGTCTAGATTGGATCCATTTTCGGTAAGTATCAATAGAGCTTGCTAGACTCTTGAAATTGTCCAGAATGGATCCAATTTTGGTAAGTATCAATAGAGCTGGCTAGACTCTTGAATTTGTATAGAATAGATCAAATTTTGGTAAGTATCAAGAGAGCTAGTTAGAGTCTTGAAGTTGTCAAGAATGGATCCAATTTTGGTGAGTACCAATACAGCTGGCTTGACTCTTAAAATTGTCCCGAATGGATCAAATTTTGGTAAGTATCAATAGAGCTAGCTAGAGTCTTGAAAGTGTCTACAATTGATCCAATTTTAGTAAGTAACAATAGAGCTGGCTTCACTCTTGAAAATGTCCAGAATGGATCAAAACTTGGTCAATTTCAACAGGACTGGATACACTCTTGCAAATGTCCAGAATGGATCGAGTTTTGGTCAATATCAATAGAGCTGGCTACACACTTGAAAGTCTCCAGAATGGATCCAATTTTGGTTAGTATCAATAGAGCTGGCTAGACTTTTACAATTTCCAGAATGGATCCAATTTTTACGTATCAATAGAGCTGGCTAGACTCTTGAAGTTGTTCAGAATGGATCCAATTTTGATAAGTATCAATATAGAATTTTATGGTCATTAGTTATTGTTTCTCTCCTTCACTTGCTAATGCTCGTGTGCTATTAGCTACAAGCATGTGAATTAATATTGCATGTTTGACTTCTTGATCCTGATGTTGTTGAGGCATGGTCAAGGTCCTACTTCTTGTATGTTTAAATTTCTATTTGAAGTTTATTTGCCGTTTATTTTCAACTTTCAATCACAATAGTAGATTTTTCTCTTTATCCGTCCATGGTCTGTTGGCGATATTTTATACGCATGTCCACTCTTTGATTTCTACATTCAAGCCTCTGTGTCCACACAAACTTAAAGAAATTGTTTTAATTACTGTCCTCCTGGGCAATATTGGATGTAAACCTTCTGGCATGAACGCCTTGCTCAACAATCTGCAAATTAAAACCAGAAAATCCATTACTAAGTTGCATCACTTTAAAAAACAAACAAAGGGGCTCTTCAACATACATGGTGTCACATGAATAAAATACAATGGAAAGGTCAAAGCTGTTCAAACCTGTTCAACATACATGAAAGTGTGGAGCAATTTTGAAGGATATTTTAATTAAACATGATACTGCTTATTAATCTACATCTCTTGGCCTTGTGGTTTCATTGAAAATGTTTTCAATTGTCACTGTTTGTTTATTTTGGTTAAAATCAAAACAATTGGCTGCTAATTAAGATTTCTGAGCACCAACGTTGTTTCAGGTCAGATAATACATGTATATGATTAAAATAACATTTACAGACACCACAGTGGATAACAAGATGATGTTTTAAGCTAAATATATTAGCTATAAGTCACATTGTTTCAGAGACGATTTTTTGCTGTTATCACTCTGGTTGACTTGCTAACATAACTAATGAATGATATGCAATGCTTTCGCTTTGAAAAAAGAACAGTTCAACACCTGAGCACGGAACATTCCATGAAAGTTTTATCATGGATCGCTTAGTGTTTCAGAAGAAAATGATATCAGTTATTTCAGTTAAAGATGTTAACACACCACCACAGAAAATAACCATTCACAATATCTCATAATGGATCATTAACAGTATTTCTTAAACTACTCCAGATGATGATTAATCTATTTATCAAGGGTGGTGCGGTGGTCGAGTGGAAACACTCTGGTCTACCATTCCAGAGGTCCCCGGTTCAAATCCCGGCCGGGGCACTGGAAATATCAGAAATGCTTCAAGTGTTTCCCACCCAACTAGAGATGTACTGGTATGAAACCCAGGTAATTCTCGCGTGTATCGGTGCTATACACTGAGCACGTAAAAGAACCAAGGTATCTATTCGCAAAGAGCTAGGGTATCGCACCCGGATTCCTTGTATCCCAATACTGTCTCTTCTGCTTGCTGTCTCTTCAGCAAAAACCAAAGGACCCCATTGGAAATAAGTGCTTGCACTTTCATGGGTTATCCTTGACCGCAAGGTCAAAATAAATACATACATACATACATAATGTACAAGTCATTAATTGCAATTAACTTATCTTTGCAGTCTCTTGTCTTTTTTACTTATTATTATTACAAATTCATAAATTAATGTTAGATTACCAAAAGTTATAATAAATGATATGCACATGCTGACTATCACAACAATTCATATATTTGATTATTTTATTAAATTTCAGTACATCTGAGTTCCACAGGTGGTTTTAATTTAGTATTTGTTTTTATCAGAGTTCATGAATCTGCAGTAACAGTATTATTAACTGAATAGATCAATTCAATACAGGGAAAATACTTGTAGATTTAAGGCTAGTAGACCTACTGCCAATGTATACATTTTGGGCCGAATTAACTATGATACCTTATCTGATAACAGTTCATATTAATCTATTTTTTTAACTCTAAAATTCCAAATTTTTGGTGTTAACAACACATCTTCCACAACGTCACTGGAATATTGACTGAAAGCGGTCACCAAGATACTGTTTTTTTCTTATCACCCTACTGAAGTATGATTTCATTTAAAGCCACACACCTTGAAATTAAGCACATGTTGATCAATACATATAGATGCAATTTAAAAGTGTGCAAAATTGTCCTTCAATCTATAGCCTAGTTAGCAAGTAAATTTTTATTCTGTTTAATTTTAAAACCGAAAGTATAATTTCTTTACGTGTACGTCCGTTTCGTCAAACACGATTATTTTTAAGTTTTAAAGCGCAAAAAAGACGGATTTCTACTTTGTAACCAATAGATATATTCTTATTGAGATAGATAAAATTAAATCTATAGCCTAGTTAACAAGTAATTTATTATTTTTCAACTGGTACCGCTTTTAAAACCGAAAGTAGGATTTCTAGACGTATACGTCCATTTTCGACAAACGCGATTATTGTTAAGTTTCAAAGCGCAAAAGAGACGGATTTCTACCGTGTTACCACCAGATATATTCTTATTGGCATAGATAAAATATGTTTCTTATTTATACTTAAATTTAC
This sequence comes from Dreissena polymorpha, assembly GCF_020536995.1. NCBI lineage: Eukaryota > Metazoa > Mollusca > Bivalvia > Myida > Dreissenidae > Dreissena > Dreissena polymorpha. Next base: position 547,407 of record NW_026273318.1, on the reverse strand, counting down.
TATGCCATGTATTTCATTTCAAGATGTGTGGCTTTAAAGCACACCTTGAAATGAAATACATGTTAATCAATACATATAGATGCAATTTCAAAGTGTGCAAAATTGTCATTAAATCTATAGCCTAGTTAGCAAGTAATTTATTAATTTTCAAACGATACTGCTTTTAAAACAGAAAGTAGGATTTCTATAGACCAGTTCACGTGTGACGTCACCCGCACCTGCATGTTTACATCCGGACTACATTGGTAGGCAAAAGAAAGACACAATCAATGGGAAGAAATAGAGCATGATCGTTCATATTTACACGATTTTATTTTTGAACATGCCAACAAGTTGTTCTACTTTACTGAAACACAGATTGAAAACAAGCAATAAATAGATCAATTCCAAATAAACAACATATAAAAATTAACTAAAATGGTATTTGTCTGGGAAAACTAACACATTGACACATTAAATAAACATTTAATTAAATTAAATGCCAAATTTTTCATTTCATTGTTTGCATCAATCTTAAAATCATGTAAGCCTTTGTATTACTGTGTTATAGTTCTGCATAAACCTATTATCGCGTTTTTATCAAATATTGTCCAGACTTCACTAACAACATGGTGTAAACCACACTTGGTGGCAGATGACAGTCTGGGCATTCAACACAATTGAGGATACCACCATGTCTTCTCTTTCTGGTAGTATTAAGCAGTCATTTGGTTAAATTATTTACCGCTGAAATACTTAACAGTTGTTTAAATTAGATATGTTACATATTGTACAAATTAAAAGTCATGTCCAATATGGATTATCAGAAATTAAGTAAAGATATTAGCCCGTTTCATTTATAAAAAATAAAGTATTCAATAAGTATATAATTTACGTAGAAAACATTTAACGTATTTAGCGGGTATCAGTTAATTAAAACCACGTCATTCTGAATGATTCTGTATGATGATTTAATGTTACAGCAATGCACGAACGACATCATAAAAACAAGAAATTACGCTTAACACCAACGGGGGTAAATAATGTTTTCAAAAAATAATAATAAAACAACATGTATATAGATATATGTGTGTTAAAATGTTAAATATGTGTCACGCATACTACTAGTAACAAGTTTTCAATATACGTGAATACACAGTTCAATTCGCATCATGTAAAGTTGTGTTTTTCAGCTGTATGTTAATTTTCCTCAATAGTGTCATTCTCTGTACAAAACCCTTCAAATTTAAAATTACATGTAAATACCGTCATGCACTTCGCTTATAATAGGGCTTTGAAGTACATAATTTTCAAAGCACCCCTTACACTTTCTATCACTCATTTTTATCAAACTAGCGTACTCATGCCATTGATAATTATTATTTTATAATTAGATGTATTATTATTGTAATTTATTGAAGCTTTTATGCAAAAAATAATACCGCTAATACATTATAGAGCTCTTTGTTGTGTCAAATTGCCGGTCTTTCAGTCTTCAGACAATCTTTACTTTGATACTTATGACGCATTGTTTTAAGATGCAAATAAATGTATTAATAAATTCTTTTTGCACTAAATATTATATTTTTGAAATATTATTTAGGTGTTGTTTTTTTAGGACCTTCTTTTCGATTCATTTACTAAACAAGTGTCGTTATCCATATGTTTTGCGCTACTTTAATCCATGCTTTTGCCTACCAGTGCATTGCGCATGTGCAAAAATCAAAACAATAACAATGAACTGCTCTATATGTAAATTGTATACGTCCATTTTGACAAATGCGATTATTTTGAAGTTTTTAACCACAAACAAAATAGATTTCTACCTTGTAACCACCATATATATTCTAATTTGCATAGATAAAATATGTTTCTTTTTTATAATTAAATTTACTATGTCAAATAAGTTGTGTGGCTATAAGTAATTAACTGCAGACTCAGTCACTCTGTTTTAATATATTCACGCCAAAATGGGGGTACGCGTGTGACCGTGCAAAACATAGCTTTACCTTTTACCATACAGGCCTTCAGCAAAGAACTTTGACCACAAGGCATCCCTGTGCCTTAATCTTTAATTTATTACATTTTATAACCAATTTGTGTTGCTTTGATTCATCAATATTATGTATTTAAAATGACATGAAAACATTTATATTATAATAGAAAGATCCATCAGCTTTTAAACGACTTTTTATTTTTAGCCTACCTGAATTTTCGCAACAGTTTTAGTTCAAATTCAATTGACGACAATTCGCTTCACTCTTTTAATTTTATTTAGTCTTTAGCCCATTCTGGACCGTCGAGAAACATTCGTTCCCTTCAGCATTCTTTGACAGACTTGACAGACATCTTGGAAATACGACTACTTTGCGGTGAGGCCGCCTTTTTACGGCCAACTTTAGTGGTATCCTATATAGCAAAATAAAAGGATCCATTCTAGACTCCACGGTTATTATAAACACAAGGTTTTGACCTGAACGACTGCTCGAATTTAGTCCCCAAAAGCATGTCTGTTCGAAAATTTTGCACACTGTGCATGCAAAATGCAAGCCAATCTGCTCTTAAATCAGCCAAAAGTAGGTGATATAATGTCAGCAGAACATGTTTACCACAGTATTGTATTGTTTCGTCCCAGTAACATTTCGAACCAAATTGCAGGTTTTTTTCTAGTCCAACTTGTTGCCGCTCTCAAATATTAAGCTAATTTTTATATTGGTAATATTTGGAGAGTACAACCCGGAAGGCGTTCAATATATGGTTGACATTTTTCCTTCTTTGTCTGTATTGCAAGGATTTTGTGCGCAACATTCAAGCCCCGATATCAGACACTTAATATCAACGGATTGCAATAATATTTACATACCTGTGTAGATAATTCATTTCTCGATAATGTTCCATAAAAATTATGTAATGACACTTTGAGTTATGCACGCCTGAGTTATTTAAATCCAACCACTATTCAATTTTTCAATATCTCTCGATTCGCTCGCTGTGTAGATATAAATCGATAACACGACCTCGATGTAAAGCATCTGGTTTAAATGTGGAAGAATTAACGGCGTAAAATACAGTTTGCGTTCGTCTGTTGTGGTGCAGAGCGTTACATAGTAAACCGATGTTATCATACTTTTCTGGATTATTTAAGCATTATTTTTTTTCTAAAGTGACAATTAAAATGTTCTGAAATAAATAACATCTTTTATTTTTATACCGTACATTAATAATATTGATACAGATCGTACAGTATACCATCCCATGTAACGTAGAATGTAAGTACATAAAACAACACAGACAGAGGTGCGAAAAAGACATGCATAAAAAGTTGCTGAAACTAAGAAGAGTGAATAGAAAATGCGCCATATCTGTTTTGAACATATGCTTATTAAATCGACAAAGATGAGCATACTAGATCTAGTTATGTAAAAGTCAGTGTTAAAAGCTCATGTTAAATAAAATAACGCGTACACGTTACACTGTAATGCCTTCTTCTGATTGGTTGATATTTAAATCTGTTTCATAATATGGCAAGAGGTCAGTGATATTGTTGCGATATAAGCAGAAGTTTAACTGAAGAATTTATGCCATTCTAACCAGAGTTTTTTTTGGCCAGATTTTATAGCCAAAATTCGGCTATGTTCCCAATCCCAAAAAGTATACTTTTTCCCCAAAATGTGGCAAAAAATTCCCAATTTCCAAAAAAAAAAAAAAAGAAGTGTCTTAGGCGTATTTTATCTCAATTTTAATTCAATTACATCTAACAAAGTATTTTATGATTTTGTTCTTTGAATTTTAATGATTATAAAGTGTTATATATAATTTAGTATTTCCCTAATTAGTGGACTTTTCGTGTGGAAAAAAAGGCTAATGAATTAATTTTCCCAATTTCATAAAAATGCCGATAAAATTGCCAATTCCAAAGCCATGGGCTATCTTCCCAAAAAGTGGGAAAAAAACCCTGCTAACATCAATTCGACGATATTTGAGGTAAAAATGGACTTCTGAACTAAAACTGAATGAGTTGGTAATGTTATTTTGCAATTTTACGCACATTTATGAAAACTTAAACTTTCAAGTGTCCAACACATAACGGGTCCTTCACCGATGAGACGTTCCAAAGAATTTAGCCCATATAAAAAGTATCTCTAAATTCTTTGCGAGTCTTATAAATGAGACTAGTTTTTTTCTACTTCTAGCCATTTTGCAGGGCCCTGTCTTGCCGCTAGGGGAAGCCACCCACAGCCCTCATGAGGTGGAATTTCGCATCGTTTTGGGCGAAAAGGGGAATTTTAGATCTATTCACCAACCATTCAACACCTAAAATTGCTATATTTTAATGTGATTTACATAAATATACATTTAATCAAAGGTTTGTAGCAGCATACCAGCTGACAACATAGGTATAAAAGTATAAAAAAAAAAAAAAAAAAAAAATTTTTTTTTTGGAGGGGAAATTTTTAGCTGAAAAAGGGGAAAAAAGTATACTTTTTTCATGGGGGAAGCCGCCGATATTCGGCGGTAAAAACGGCCAAACGAGGGCCCTGTTTTGGGAAAAGGAGTCTGGTCAAATTGGGATTTTTTTTATAGATAAAAAGGGCAAATTTGGAATTTATTTATTGACAAAAAGGACTAAATTAAAGTTATATATTTTATAGAATGTTTAAAAAATAAAATTGAGAAATAGAGTCTAGCAATCATAAGTCATAAGAGACTTCTTTCTTAAATAAAATAAAAATTGTGGGAAATTAGGATTTTTACAAATAATTTCGGTTTGGGATCGGGTCCATTTGCTTTTTGATCGAGTTCGTTGAACGGCCTTTTTTACATAGCAGAAAAAAGAAAGAAGTGAATCTCATTTTCGCATGTGCTCAGGTCTTAGACATAGGCCGCAAACCAGCTTCCTCCAGGCGTCTCGGTTTTGGGCGAGTCTCCAGCTGTCCCCATGTTTGGCCCATCTGCTTAGCATCTGCATTCAGGTCACGGCGCCAGGTGTTTCTAAGCCACCCTCTCTTCCTTTTCGCTTGGGAGTTCCCTGTGAGAGAATGTCTTGTCATATTGGATGCAGGCTTGCGAAGTGTGTGGCCTATCCAATGCCAACATCTCTGAAGGATGTCTTTTTCAACTGGCTGATGCTTTGTTGTCCATAATTCTTTGTTTGAGATCTTAGCCAGTGGATCTTGAGGATCTTCCTGAGGCAGGTGTTGATGATGACCTATATTTGCGTTATGGTGGTGACAGCGCTTCTTCAGGTCTCTGCTCCATAGAGGAGTAGTGGCTTCATTATGGTATTGAAGAGCCTAATCTTAGTGGTGATGCCAATTGCGCTGGATCCCCAGATGTTCTTCAGCTGATGGAAGCCTGCTCGTGCTTTACAGATGCGGGTTCTGACATCTGCATCCGTTCCTCCCTGGTTGTCCAGAATTTGTGTGTTTTTGCATGCGTTAGTCTTGAACACCTTGCTCTTCCCTCTGTTTATGGTGGGGCCCAGTCTAGCTGAGCTGTCCGCTACCATGTTTGTCTTTTTCTGCATCTGTTGTTAGGTTATCATCGGCAAAGTCGTGGTCTTCCAACTGTTTCCAGAGTGTCTACTGAATTTCAGGACCATTCAGCTTCTGCTGTATTGATGTCGAAAAGGTGAAAGTAAGCAGCCGTGCCTCACTCAGGTTCTCACTTCGAAGGCGTCCGTGAGCTGTCTGCCATGAACGATTCTGCAGATCATTCTTTCATAAAACTTCCTGATAATGTTTGTGATCTTTCCTGGCACTCTGTAGTGTCTCAGAAGTCCCCAGTGGGAATCCCGGTCAATGCTGTCAAAGGCCTTTTCAAAGTTGATGAAGTTGACATACAGGGGGGGAATTCCACTCATGGTATTGTTCTAGAATGATGTGCAGTGTTGTGATCTGATCCGTGCATGATCTCTCCTTTCCATAGCCTGCTTGTTGGTCACGGAGATGCGGGTCTACTGCATCTTTCATTTAGTTCAGCTGGATGCGATTAAACACTTTTCCTGAGATGGACAACAGCGTGATTTTTCGGTAGTTGGAGCAGGAATTGAGGTAACCTTTCTTGGGGAGCTTGATGAGGTAACCCTCTTTCCACTCTGTTGGAATTTCTTCTTTCCATATCTTGCTAAAGAGTGTGTGTAGTAGCTCCACACTGGTCTCCATGTCAGCCTTAAGTGCTTCTGCAGGTATGCTGTGAGGTTCTGCAGATATTCCGTTCTTCAATTGCTTGATTGTGCAAGCTAATCTCATCCTTCCTGTGAGTACAGCACTTGATTGGCAGATCGCTTGTAGCTTGTGAAATCTCTGGTGGGTTTGCGAAGCTGGCCTGTTGAGTAGCTCCTGGAAATGCTCAATCCACCTCTTGTTCTACCCTTTGTCATCAGTTATTACTCCTCCATTTTTGTCCCTTACTGGCCACTCTGGCTTGGCAAACTTTCCTGCTAATCTCATGGTGATGGTGTACAGATCTTTAGTTCTGTTCTGATAGGCTGCCTCTTCCGCCTCTGTTGTGGGTGTAAGGCTTGGAGCCCAGTACTTCGTGGCATGTTGAAGTCACTGCTACTTTTACTTTCTGCCACTTTTGCTCGATCGTTATTCTTTAAGCCACATCTGCTCCTCGCATGACACATATATCCTGAAGAAAGCGACACAAACTTCCTTGTGATGCACAAGTGGTCAATCTGGTTCTCTGATTACAGGTCTGGTGACACCCAAGTTGCCTTGCGTATCCTTCTGTAAATGAAAACACCTCTGATGACCAGGTTGCGTGTGGCACACATATCTGCGAATTGTATATGGGATGCCATTTGGTGAAATTCCTTTAAATGGTTCCTTAAAACTCAATAACTTTTTAAACATACTTTCTTTCAAATATAGTTTTACGAAAATGTTTTGTTTCGGTCTTTACAGTAAGTACATGTAGCTCAGTGAGAGGACATTGTCAGTCTGTCAAAATGCCATTCATTAAATTGTAATAAGCAAAGCTCAACTTAAAATAAAAACACGAAATGAAAACAATCAATCTTTAACACTTATGCTAACAGTATTTTTGTATAAGCCAAACAAGTAAAATGTTGTCAAGATCACAGACCATTTTTATTATGCCCCCTTTCAAAGAAAAGGGGGTATATAGTTTTCGCACTGTCCGTCAGTCTGTCACACTTTTCGTGTCCGCTCTCTATTTCAAATAGTTTTCATCGGATCTTTATGAAACTTGGTCAGAAGTTGTATCTAGACAATATCTAAGTCAAGGTTGAATATGGGTTATGCTGGGTCAAAAATTAGGTCACGGGGTCGAAAAAACAAATCCATGGGAAGTAATAAGCTTTAAATGGACATAATTTTTCTTACCTGACAAATTATATATTTTTGTTAAATAAATCAAAGCGACGCAGTAGGCGGCGTTGTGTTTCTGACAAACACATTGTGGTAAAAGGTCAAGGTCATCCTTCATGGTCTAAGGTAAAAAATACAAATCCAAGGGAAGTAATAAGCTTTACAGGGAGATAATTATTCAATATTGAACATAGCAACTTGATATTTGGCATGCATGTGTATCTCATGGAGCTGCACATTTTGAGTGGTGAATCTACAGTCACGGAAGTGGCTTTAAATTATTTGCTACTAAAAATAGAGATTTGTTAGAGACAATTATTTTCAAGGGAAGTAATTTATATAATTATCAATCTCACATTATATATTTCCTTACCAAGAATTTAAGTTCTTTTCACAGTTACTGTACAGATTTTTTATTTTGATTATTTAATACTCAAATGATTGATATCATTTGTCAATTTTTTTATTTAAATGATATAATTATCATTTCTTTCCTGTACTAATTTATGAATGGTAGGGTTCATTACATACCTGTGGACTTATGTCCATAGATACATGATGAACTCTGGCTATGATCTCTTTGATAAACCACAGGCCTTGGTTGTCAGTGATGTCTGACTTGGTCATTTTTGACTGTCTACAGACCCCCCCCCCATCCCCCGGTTGGATTTGACAAAATCCAAGGGAAGTAATAAACTTTAAAGGGAGATGATTTCAAAGCAGCGCAGTAGGGGACATTGTGTTTCTGACGAACACATCTCTTGTTTCATATTTTTTCATGATATCTCTGACTGTGTTGAATATAGATGGGTAGGTATTCAATCCAGAGTGAAAAGTGTGTATTTGAACACAAATGTATGCTTTGGACAAAAAATTATAATAGAAAATATATTATTAAAATTCTTACCCGATCTTATATATATCTTAATCTGCATATTGATGTTAAAGCATGAGAACTATATTATTTATACACTGCTCATCTCTTCACTCCATTCACCAGGTCATATACCGGGGCAGATCAGTCATATCCTCTTAACATAACACAACAATATCGTATCAGTTTCAGTCAGACAAATTGAGCAATTGACATAAGGTTCATTGATAAAAATCGAAGATCCAATATGAAGTCATATTGATCAAATTTGTAGTGAATGTGACTTGCTAACGAATATAGATACATCAAATTAATGGGATGAGTAAAATAGTTTAAGTTACTGGTGAGCGTGTGTTCTGCAAATTCCAGTTCAAGTGATCTAAATCTTTCACAAATAATGTGCGTATTTTACAGAGTTTTACAGTTCAAGCACGAAACTGACCAATACTGAGGTACGCAAGAAGAGGAATGCTTTATTTGAAGAAGAAAAGCAAAGACAGAGAGCTGCATATGTGAAACGTGTAGAAAAGATTCTAGTCAACTACAAAGGCCAACCTAAAGATGTAAAACTGTTGATGAACAAGGGAATCTCAACCCCATACAACTGTGCCATGCGTATGTTTGATAGATTGTGTCATTTTCTCATGTTTACCTGTCTCTTACAACACAATATGAAAATATGAGATTTTTGTATTTCTGAATTTAAAATGACCAGTACAACAATACTTTACCAGTAAAGTTAATTATTTACCTTTTGCCTTTATTATTTGAAATAATAGGCATGTACTGGTTTCACTTGATTTATTCTTGCTGTTAGAATATAAGAGTATCTTAAGTGAATCCAATACAAGTTGCATCCCAAATTCTGTATTTAATACTCGCAACTGCCAGAGTTGCAAGCTAGGCATAAGTGTCCAATGTGATAATATTTTGTGCAAATAATACTTATTTATTGTCCTGTAATGACCACTTTCAATTGCAGACATTAATGAGTTCTTGATGAAGCGTTCTATTGTTGCCTTGGTGAATGGAGAACTCTGGGATATACATCGACCCCTGGAAGAACCTTGCGACATTGAATTCAGACACATGCTAGATCAAGATCCTAAACTGCCTAATCAGGTGATGCAATTTGCACATTTCAGTCCAGGGGCCTGTCTTATCAATGATCTACGGTAATGACATGTATGTAAATGTGTATATGAAATCATGAATTAACCCAAGAAAATGAAAAAAAGTAGTAGTACAAAATAATGATTCAAGTACTGAAAATGAATAATCATAGATTTTGATGATTAGCATTATGTATTTATTCTTATTCTGAAACGTCACCATATAAGCCCATGTTTGCAAAACTCAGTATTTTGTCTCAATTGCCTTAACAAAAATCAGACGGTACTAATTCTTCGTTGTTTTTTAGCTCGGCTGTTTTCAGAGAAACTCAAGGTATTGTCATAGCAAGCTCGTCTGTCGTCCGCTTCGTGCTAAAACCTTAACATTGGCTCTAAAATTAAAGTGCTTCAACCTACAATTTTGAAACTTAATATGTAGCTGCACAGTGATGAGTTCTACACGCTATACCCATTTTTGGTTCACTGGGTCAAAGCTCAAGGTCACTGTGACCGCTAAAAAAAACAAACAAAAAAAACACAAACAACACTAACCTTTCTTCCTTTTCTTCTGACAAGCTTTCATTTATTCAAAACTGCACCCAAAGCCGAGCGTTGGCACCCCACTATGCGGTGCTCTTGTTTAAATTTGTTGCAATGCTTACACTCATACTGTAAAAGTTTCTTCAAACTACCAGTGTCCGATTTAACTGTCTTGGTCATTTTTAATTAAATAATGAGAGAATTCATCAAAACATTTCCTTATAAAATATAAATAGAGTAAACTGAAAAATAGTTTAATTTGTCACAATACGGCCAAGAGTTTTAAGAGTAAATGTACTATGTGTGAAATATGAAACTGCATGTCATTGAATATTCCAACTTAGGCCAAAAAAAAAAGGTCCGTTTCGGGTCTCCCGACCGTTTCTCCTGAATTGGCGCTGACCCTCAACTTTTTATTGGGGTCGCCCCCCCCCCCCCCCAAAAAAAACACAAAAAAAACAAACATTTTTGTTCATATAAGATGTAATATCAAGCAAACAAAGCATATATATATATATACATGTATTTCTTATAATAAGCTTTAATAGCCTTCCATTCTAGTACACGAAAGACAAAAAAAACTAGAAATGGCGCGGCAGAGGCCGACGCGTATCCCCACGCCGAATGTTTGACCTAGGTGTGCCCCAGGGTTGGTAATGGGGCCATGCATAGCTGAGATTGACCGTATTGTCATAAGAGAATTTCATCATCAATTAGAAGTGAATTGGTGTAGAAATGAAGAAGTTATAGTAAAAGGCAATTTTGGGTGGGTGTGACAGGGCGCCCCAGGGTTGGTAATTGTGCCATGCATAGTTGAGATTGACCGTATTGTCATAAGAGAAGTTCAGTATCAATTTGAAGTGAATCGGTGTAGAAATGAAGAAATTATAGTAAAAGGCAATTTTGGGCGGGTGTGGTCTATGTGGGCGGGGCCCCAGGGTTGGTAATGGGGCCATGCATATTTGAGATTGACCGTATTGTCATAAGAGAGGTTCAGTATCAATTTGAAGTGAATCGGTGTAGAAATGAAGAAATTATAGTAAAAGGCAATTTTGGGTGGGTGTGGTCTATGTGGGCGGGGCGCCCCAGGGTTGGCAATGGGGCCATGCATAGTTGAGATTGACTGTATTGTCATAAGAGAAGTTCAATATCAATTTGAAGTGAATCGGTGTAGAAATGAAGAAATTATAGTAAAGGCAATTTTGGGTGGGTGTGTTCTATGTAGGCGGGGCCCCAGGGTTGGTTATGGGGCCATGCATAGTTGAGATTGACCCTAATGTCATAAGAGAAGTTCAGTATCAATTTGAAGTGAATCCGTGTAGAAATGAAAAAATTATAGTAAATGGAATTTTTTGGTGGGTGTGGCCTATGTGGGCGGGCGCCCCAGGGTTGCGATTGGGGCCATGCATAGTTGAGATTGACCCTAATGTCATAACAAAAGTTCAGTATCAATTTGAAGTGAATCCGTGTAGAAATGAAAAAATTATAGTAAATGGAAATTTTTGGTGGGTGTGGCCTATGTGGGCGGGGCGCCCCAGGGTTGGGAATGGGGCCATGCATGGTTGAGATTGACCGTATTGTCATAAGAGAGGTCCAGTATCAATTTGAAGTGAATCGGTGTAGAAATAAAGAAGTAAATGTAAAATAACCTAAAAAAATGAGTGATAATTTCTGACGCGGCCCCACCCCAACCGCTATAACTTTTGACCCAGGGGTCAGATCAAAATTCCAAATAGTGCAGGGTCGCACATATGCTCATAGCTACCATGTGTGTAAGTTTCAAGGTTCTAGTGCTTTTAGTGTAGGAGGAGATAGTGGCCAGGACGGACGGACAGACAGACAGACAGACGGACGGACGGACGGACGGCGGAGATAACCACAATATCCCCACCTTTTTTTCAAAAAGCGTGGGGATAATAAAAATAATAAATCCCTACCTACCGACCCAGTTTTTTTTTCAAAGGAGACCCCAAACAGACCTAAAAAATTTTTTGCCTTACAGGATACTCATACCAGATATTTATTGCAGGTATTTTGGAGAACTGGTGCCTTTATCTTGGGTCATGTAATGGAAACAGCTTTCAAAGATAATGTTTATGTGGAATTATGCTCATTCCCTCCAATACCAGGTAATTATAGGACATGGTGATTACAGTTAAAAGATGATAGAACTTGATTTGTTATTCTTCTTCTGAGCTTTCTTTACTTCTCTAAGTTTTAATTTCAAAACCGGTGCAGCAGTTACCTGTCAATGTTGCTTGAAGGACTGAATAATACTTGTAATCACATTTTTATACGCCCGTATAAAATACGGGACGTATTATGTGAAACCCCTTGGCGGCGGGCGGGCGGGCGGGCGGCGGGCGGAAGGCATCACTTTGTCCGGACTCTAATTCAAATTGTATTCATCCGATCTTCACCAAACTTGGTCAGCAGTTGCATCTAGTTGATATCTAGGCCAAGTTCGAATATGGGTCATGCCGGGTCAAAAACTAGGTCATAGGGTCAATAAGTGCATTTTCAAAGGGGCCACTTTGTCCGGACTCTATTTCAAATTGTATTCATCCGATCTTCACCAAACTTGGTCAGCAGTTGTATCTAGTTGATATCTAGGCCAAGTTCGAATATGGGTCATGCCGGGTCAAAAACTAGGTCATAGGGTCAATAAGTGCATTTTCAAAGGGGCCACTTTGTCCGGACTCTATTTCAAATTGTATTCATCCGATCTTCACCAAACTTGGTCAGCAGTTGCATCTAGTTGATATATAGGCCAAGTTCGAATATGGGTCATGCCGGGTCAAAAACTAGGTCATAGGGTCAATTAGTGCATTTTCAACGGCGCCACTTTGTCCGGACTCTAATTCAAATTGTATTCATCCGATCTTCACCAAATTTGGTCAGAAGTTGTGTCTAGATGATATGTAGGTCAAGTTCAAATATGGGTCATGCCGGGTCAAAAACTAGGTCACGAGGTTACTTAGTGCATTTCAAGCATTTAGCATGGTGTCCGCTCTCTAATTGAAGTAGTTTTCATCTGATCTTCACCTAATTTGGTCAGAAGTTGTGTCTAGATGATATGTAGGTCAAGTTCGAACATGGGTCATGCCGGGTCAAAAACGAGGTCACATAGTGCATTTCAAGCATTAAGCATGTTGTCCGCTCTTTAATTGAAGTAGTTTTCATCTGATCTTCACCAAATTTAGTCAGATGTTACATCTAAGTGATATCTAGGTCAAGTTCAAATATGGGTCATGCCGGGTCAATAACTAGGTCTTGAGGACACTTTCAAGCATTGAGCATGGTGTCCAAAACCTTCGAACGGGCGTATCTTGTGACAGTTTGGCACTCTTGTTCTGAAATGTATTATGTTAGGGTCTTGTAAATGTTTTACAAGTGTGATGTGTTTTTTATGTGTTGATATATTCACTTCATTGAAGCCCTAGACTACCCCCCCCCCCCCCCCCCCCCCCCCCCCGAAAAAAATAAAAAATTTGGATCCTAGATTGTCTGTGGTGCGTTTTGGGCCTATTGCCAACCAGTTTTCGTTTGTTTCAAATAACAATATATACAGTATACTATAGATTGTTCATATTTCTTCTTTTCATGGCAACAAGCACATGTCACATATCATAATATACATCACATCACAATATTCATAGTAATAGAGATATTTTCATACAACACATTTTTTAACAACATGATGAATGGCATGTAAAATATAAGCATACATTTCATTCACAAAATGCATTGCAAACAAATCCTGCTATATACAGAGAACAAAGTCATGACATGTCTCATTATTATTTCATTATTATTCTGCGCTGTTTTTTACCAGCCCACAGTTTGTAGATCACTTTAAAGTCAACATCTTTGCAGTCTTTTCCTTCAATTGAGATTTTCATGAGATGTTCCAAATTTTTTACAGTCAAACAATTTCTTAGATCAGTTTTGATTACATTCTGCCTACTGAACCCTCGTTCACAATCAACTGTAGACACTGGGGATACTAACAACCTTTAATTAAACTTTAATTGCAATTAAACCGCGTGTGTTTTTCACGGTTTCAGGTCCTGAGCACAACGTTCTCATGGTAAGCTTTTGTGATTGCCTTTTGTCTGTCGTCCGTTGTCGGTTGTGCCGCATCAACATTTGCCTTGTGAATTCTCTAGAGGCCACATTTATAGCCCAATCTTCATGAAATTTGGTCAGAAGATTGGTCTCAATGATATCTTTGGATGAGTTCGAAAATGGTAGCGTTTGCTTGAATTACATGGCTGCCAAGGGGCGGGGCATTTTTCCTTAAATGGCTATAGTACAATATTGTAAACTCTCTAGAGGCCACATTTATTGTCCAATCTTCATTAAACTTGGTCAGAAGATTCATACCAATAATATCTCAGACGAGTTCGAAAATAATGCCGGTTGGATGAAAAACATGGCCGCCAGGAGGCGGGGCATTTTTCCTTATATGGCTATAGTAAAACCTTGTTAACACTCTAGAGGAAACAATTATTGTCCAATCTTCATGAAATTTGGTCAGAAGATTGGTTTCAATGATATCTTGGATGAGTTCGAAAATGGTAACATTTGCTTGAAAAACATGGCTACCAAGGGACGGGGCATTTTTCCTTATATGGCTATACATTGTACCGGTATATGGCTATAGTAAAATCTTGTTAACTCTCTAGAAGCCACATTTATTGTCCGATCTTCATGAAACTTGGTCAGAAGATTCATCCCAATAATATCTTGGACAACTTCCAAAATGATGCTGGTTGGTTGAAAAACATGACCGCCAGGGGGCGAGGCATTTTTCCTTATATGGCTATAGTAAAACCTTGTTAACACTAGAGGCCACATTTATTTTCCGATATTCATGAAATTTGCTCAGAAGATTTGTCTCAATGATATCTTGATGATTTAAAAAATGGTAACCTTTGCTTGAACAACATGGCTGCCATGGGGCGGGGCATTTTTCCTTATATGGCTTTAGTAAAATCTTGTTAACACTCTAGAGGCCACATTTATTGTCCAATCTTCATGAAACTTGGTCAGAAGATTCATCTCAATAATATCTTGGACGATTTCGAAAATGATGCCAGTTGGTTGAAAAACATGGCCTTAAAATGGGTATGAATCCTTTCTTCTGCCATTTTCTTAATACCTCTGAATATAAAGTAGCCCAGTTGTCAGTTACATGTATGAGCATGTACACATTGTTTTTGTACATTTTTAAATCACATAATCCAGTAAAAGTGTGAACTTGTTAACTGACTTCCATGATTGCTTTTTAAAGTAGTTAAATTGAAACAAAACAGAATCAAATGATACTTTAAATATTCATAATTCATCTGAAAACATTTTAATTGTGAATTTTTTGCAGTGGAGAAGGGCTGCTTTGTGTATGATGTTGACCTGAAGCTTCCAGACTGGAAACCTTCACAGGTAGTATCCTCTAGCCTTTACCTGCCATTATGTACATCATGTATAGAGATATATTGTGGTAATGCTTAATAAATACAGGAGTGAGGACGCTTTTGTCTGACATTTTAATTTACCTTTTGAGCCTCTGACATTTATGTTAAAAAAATGTAATACAAAATTTTGTCTAATTGTTTAATATGCTTGACACCATTATGCCACATGGACTGTATGGACGGCGGTTTAGTTAGTTTTAAATTTTCTGATGATGTGACATAAAAATACAAGTAGGAAATTTGTTCAAGCCAAATACAGAGATACTGGGATGGTACCAGTGTGCATGAGATTGTGGGATTTTATGACGTAACTATGGTTACTTTGCAGAGAGAGCTTACCAGTTTAAGCATGGTGGGTGGGGAACTGTGGGATAAAAACTGGGACTTTGAGAGGCTGGAGGTGGATGCCAGCTTGGCACTGAAGATGTTTGAAGATAACAGGTACTTGGCTTGGTATATGTAGTTCGTTCCATATGCTCCCATGACTTTCTTGACCAATTCATTAAATTTAGTTAAATTTTTATTTTAAAAGGCTGTAATGTGAAAACTGGAAAAAGTTTGATACATATATATTTTTTTCAAGAGCAATATTTTCAAAGTTTAATGAAAGTGTATGATGTTACTATACTTTGATTCAATACATGTTAACAGTTGCAGGGCGATCTGTGACTTGACAGTCTTACCAGAGAACTGTTATGTGTTATAAAATCTAGTCGTACATTTATTTTCATTTTATGAAAAATATTAATCTTTGGAATGTGCTGCTTTATTAAAATTTAAATTGACACATGGCATCATTTTAATGATTAAATCACCTGTTAGATACCACTTAGATGATATAATTCAAATACAGCATTGAAGAGTCTGAATGGAAGATCTGATGTTAGCCTTGGTCTCTTAAAAGAAGTGATGATGAGGGTTAACAACTTGCCACACACCAAACTTAGTCATATGGCAATTAACTAGTCCATCATTATGATGTTATTAGTCACATGGCAATAAACAAGCCCATGGTTATGGCGTTATTAGTCTTATGGCAATAAACAAGTCCATCGTTATGACGTTATTAGTCTTATGGCAATAAACAAGTCCATCGTTATGACGTCATTAGTCTTATGGCAATAAACAAGCCCATGGTTATGGCGTTATTAGTCTTATGGCAATAAACAAGTCCATGGTTATGGCGTTATTAGTCTTATGGCAATAAACAAATCCATCGTTATGACGTTATTAGTCTTATGGCAATAAACAAGCCCATGGTTATGGCGTTATTAGTCGTATGGCAATAAACAAGTCCATCGTTATGATGTTATTAGTCTTATGGCAATAAACAAGCCCATGGTTATGGCGTTATTAGTCTTATGGCAATAAACAAGTCCATCATTATGACGTTATTAGTCTTATGGCAATTAACAAGCCCATGGTTATGGCGTTATTAGTCTTATGGCAATTAAGTTGTCCATTGTTATGACATCATTAGTCTCATGGCAATTAACTATTTCATCGTTATGACATCATTAGTCTCATGGCAATTAACTAGTCCATCGTTATGACATCATTAGTCTCATGGCAATTAACCATCCATCGTTATGACATCATTAGTCTCATGGCAATTAACTAGTCCATTGTTATGACGTTATTAGTCACATGGCAATTAACTAGCCCATAGTTATGACGTTATTAGTCTCATGGCAATTAACTAGTCCATCGTTATGATGTTATTAGTCACATGGCAATAACTAGTCCATCGTTATGACGTTATTAGTCACATGGCAATTAACTAGTCCATCATTATGATGTTATTAGTCACATGGCAATTAACCATTCATCGTTATGACGTTTTAGTAACAGATCCTTTTTATTTCATGCAAATGAACTTTTCCATTTTTATGAAGCAATAGTAAGCAGATAAGTTGGTCTAAATGAATGTTATCGAGTGTTTGAAGTGATGAAGCCTATTTTCAAGAAGTCTTATTCATTGACCATTATTGCCCGTATCTGACTCTAGTTTATGTTTATTATTTATACGCAAGAATTAGGTTTGTTTGGTTGATGTTTGCATTAACAGCTCTGCAGCAATTTTAAAATGTATCAGATACAAACGTGTCAACAAATAACACATTTTAATTAATAGTTTATCTAATTAAACACAAACAAACTAATGCAAATGAATAGGTGTTTTTCTCCTGTAATGAAAGATCAGAAACTACATCTATAAGGTGTTGATCACACAACCTCATATTTTAAATATATTGCATGTATCAGCCATTCGTTGGCTGCATAAAATACATCTCTGAAAAATATCCTTGGCATCTTGGTGTTTAACATCTATGGTTAATACTTAGTATTTCATCTAACCCAAGTTTACACAATGTTTAGTGCCAGCCAAGTACACCATTTATGTACTCCGCTTTGTGAATTATCAGGATTGTGAGTGTATTACATCCGATATCAATGTTGTTCATGCCAACTGTAATTCGGTCTTAAAGAATTTGAACATTGATCATAATTATTTGTAAGTTTTCTTAATTTTGTGGATATGTATACACAACAAAAATAAATGTGACTTGTCCCACAAATAATACTGATATTGATTTTCATTGTATAAACTTGTTTGCTGTTGCAGTAACCGCTCCAATTAGACAGTGCATTTATTAAATATTATCATGTTTCTATAGGTTTAAGCGAGAGCAGATACCTGATATAGCCCAGAAGCACAAGCAGAAGCGAGTAGTACTGTACAGAATGGGGGAGCACATTGACATCACGTCTGGGCCCCTGATAGCAAACACCTCCCAGTTATACAGGTTTCAAGTTGCCCAGGTACGCACATAGTAATGCACGTAGAACTTCATGTGAAGTATGCACACAAAAAGTCTACACAATAATATTATGTATTATGTCATTGACACGTCATTGACAGATTAAGTGGATTTTATTAACCAGGTTTTCCGAAGGAAAAAACTGGTTATTAGATTGGCGAATGCGGGCGGGCTGGATGGCGGGCTTGCTGGCGGGCTGGCGGAACAAGCTTGTCCGGGCCATAACTATGTCGTTCATTGTCAGATTTTAAAATCATTTCGCACATTTGTTCACCATCATTGGACGGTGTGTCGCGCGAAATAATTACGTCGATATCTCCAAGTTCAATGTCACACTTTGAGTTCAAAGGTCAAAAATGGCCATAAATTAGCTTGTCCTGGCCATAACTATGTCATTCATTGTGAGATTTTAAAATCATTTGACCCATTTGTTCACCATCATGGGACGGTGTGTCACACGAAAGAATCACGTCAATATCTCCAATGTCAAGGTCGCCACGACTAAAAATAGATTTAAAAAAAAAAAAAATTACAAAGGGGGTTAATTTTGTTTGTTCATTTCAAAAGTTCAGTTTGAGTTTTCTCCCTTTATCAGATTTTTTTTTCACAATGAAAACCTGGTTTTGTGACAATTTTGTCCCTTGTTGATATATATGTTTACAATTTAATTGTATTTATCCTACCGCAACCCAAATTCGATGACACCTAAATTTGTCGATGTTCTATTTGTATTGATTAAATGGATGATTATTGTCATGGAAGTGGGCTTTAACTGTGTAACTAAATGGTTGGCATGTTGTTGCTGTTGTTTTTAAATAAAATACAGGTACTTGTATTGAGAACAGTGAGAAATTACTTGTTTTTGCATACCAGAAATCAAAAGACCCTCGAAATGTGTATGTCTTCAGTGATTTTTTTTTACCCAAAATTACCGCCGATATCTTGCTGCTTCCCAATTGCAAAAAATGATGTTTTTTCCCAAAAATCTGATTAAAATTTCCCCAAAAATGACAAAATTTGCCCAATAAAGCCAATAAGATAACAATGTCATTTTGCGTTAATTTCGTACCACGAGTGCCGATCGAGCTTGACTAGTCGTCGCTGAACGACAACTTACTTACGTATTGTTCGCGAATGTAGCCGAATACGATTTTACGTTGCTATCCACACATCTCTCTCTATATTGCGAAGGAAACCGATGATAGTCGATTTCTCCGATTGTTAACGCCTGTTTCTGCACACGTTTAAGATGGCGGCAAGCAGACGAGAAATTTGCAATGAGAAGCGAAAATGATAAATAACATTCAAATTAACTACGGATATCATATGGTTATTGGGGAATAATTTCATGCGTGTGTCATTTAACGCAACATACGACGTTTGAGACAAAACACAACAAATATTTATTAGAATTTAAGAAATCTTCACAGTGAATGTGCGGAAATCAGTGTTGGGAAATCGGAGTTAGTCTACTCACAAAGTTAAAGCATTTAAGATTAGTAGCGTTTGAAAAGGAAAAGAGACAAACATGATTTGATTGATATGTTATTGGATCTGTGTATAATCAGATTCATATGCATACTCTGCATATTATGTTTGTCAAGCTGTACAATTTGCTAAAATAGCATGGAACTGAGGATATCAAGTGCAAGATATCGAAAGGTAAACAAATGAAATATATTATTTAACTCTATTTAATACATCATTTTCACAGCAAGAACACTAAAGCGTGTTTGTTAATATTTGCAAATGTTTTCACCATTATATGATATATCAACAAAGTCGACCTTTGCTTGGGCGACGAATAGCCTCTCCAAAGTTAGAGAATCAGAATGGGAACGTCAATATTTTTTTTTTTAAATGCTGAATTAAATTCATACTCTTAAAGAGGTTATGATTAAATGGTATATTTAAGAATTTATAGATTATTGCAAGTTTAATATGCATGTGGAAGCATATTAACTAACTTGTATTCATTGTAAGAAAACATTAAAGCAACTTTTTATAATATAATAATGCTGTCAAACATGAACTTTGCAACTTTAATTCTGTTCTTATAATCATATTTATAATGTTTCCCAATTTCATGGTTTATCGCGCTATTTTTCCCATTTTCATGGTTTATCGCGCTAATTTTCCCAATCCAAATGACACAGGCTGTAAAAAAAAAAAAGCAAAAAAATCACTGGTCTTATTTACATGTATTAAATACGTTCACCAGTTTGTATTGCCTCTTTGTACTTAGAAACATAGTTTATCTCATTTGAATATATCTGTTAGTTTGAGCTGCACAATTACTGTATACTTTATTTATTTTCTTGCAAACACAAAATGCATACAGTCAAACGAAAACAAGAACAATACAAATATATGAACATTTATACACTTAATGATAGTAAAATAGGTGATATTTAGTGTTCCTCATCTGCTTTCAGATTCACCACATAAAAAGTCGAAGGTTTGGCCCCTTGCAGCGTGTTCAGGGGATTGCAATGCCCTCAGCCCTTCATGTAAGTGACTAGGGGCAATCAGCCCTTCATGTAAGTGACTAGGGGCAAAAAAAAAATTGGACAGAAAGTCAGTAAATATATTATATCATATAGTGGTCCTCTACTTAATTTATTCAAATCGTGCTCCTGGGTTCGAATTTTGCTACACTATTTGTATGTTTATAGAAAAGCTTATATTGTTCTGATACTGTTGCAGACCAGATTATATCTGTTCCATACAGGGTAAAAAACCTATATAAAAACCACAGTTATTTCACAAACGTCCAAAACTCAACACATAGCAGATTAATATCCACAGTAGTCTCTGAGCGACCTAGCTTCTTTAGGACCTCTTGTTTTTAACTATTCCAAAATTTTGAAATTGGAAGGTTTATTTTGGTGCGATCATATAAAGAATATTAGATTAGTTTCGTTGTGTCCTTGAATTTATCTGCTGAGTTGAAGAATTTTTTTTAAATGGGGTGGCTTGCAGTGTCATTCTTTCGGAGAAAAACTCCTCTGAAAAAACTTCAGCTGTAATTTATAGATACATTTTCACAAGACAAGAATACACTTTGGGCTGCAATTTTTTAAGGTTTAATTATGGCCTTTTGGGTGTTTTTTTACTTAAAACATTTAGTGGCCTGAAACTTGTGTGTCCTCTACAACCATCAACTAACCTCTTCCTGTTATTGGAGGACATGTATTTTAGAAAATTGAAATGCTATATCACTGGATTCGTTTGTCAGATTTTCCAAGCAGTTTTCCTCAAACACAAATACTTCATATTTTAATTTGATTGCTTTTCAAAATACTGGCATCTTGAACTGAATGATGCAATTACCTTTGCAGGTAGTAAGAACATAATCAGCCGTGCAGTTTGGCAATTTATTTTGCAGTCAGTAACATTATTATTGTCTTTCTTCAATCAAAGATTGACTCAGCTGGGAAAAGTTGTCAATCAAAAGAAAGTACATAATAGGGTCATACAAACTTAACTGTTATGTTAAGTACAAGTTTGCATGACACCCAGAGTTTCCCTTGTGTACAATCAGTTAGTGATAGGATAAAATCTATTACCGGTAACTGTTGAACTAACAGCTTTTCAATCTTTCAGATGCACTGGTGGAGCTGGGACTTGCTATGTAAACGAGCCTCAAAACCTGTAAGTTATTCAGATTACAGAATTCATAGGCCATTTTCATGTGCATTGAATAAACCTTCTGGTAATACATGTATCATAATTTCCTCCTTTTTATGATCTTTTCCCCTCACTTAACCTTGAAACAAAGTAGAAGGAAGCATATTGGATTCACCATGAAGTTATGAACACAACCAAACTTTTGTTATTTCTTTATCTTATATGTATATTATATTTTGGATTATTTCATACCATTATTTCATTTTGTACATAACAAAGTATATCCACATATCAATTTAGGAAGTGTTTGACTTTGCAAAATTGCACATATTCTTTACATCAAGTTATACATATATTGCAATAAATTCTTGTATAACTTAACACATTTGATGCATCTCAACAAATTTATCACAAATTTTGCACAACCATGCAAAGTTTTAGTGTATGAGAAAGTGAAAAACCATCCATCAAAGACATGACTACTATTCATAGATGTCTTATCAGCCATGTCAGAAATCAACAGTTTACAGAAGTTTATTACTGAAGCTAGCTAGGTTACAAGTTTATCAAATTTATAGTCTTACTGACACAAGATATTTTCTTTTTGGCTCACTTGCAAATAATAAACCTAATTAGCCCAAGAAAATTTGAAAACTAAAATAGCAAATTAAATTAAAGTTGTCACAGTATGTTTTAATGTCAGTGAATGCCTTTTGGAACAAGCCACTCATTTAAACATGGGCACTATTGTCTGTTAATTTATTTGTTGTTGTTGCAGATGGACTACTTACTGCCTGACTATTTCATAAGCCCCAGTAAAGAGCCAACTCAACAGAAAGAAGACAATGTGAGAGCAGCAGTTGAAAACTAACACTGGTTTCACACAGAAGCTAAATAAATATTAAATCCTACCGGTATGTTAAATATTTGCAATGCCTTGAACAATTTACAACTGACATCAAACTTTGCTTGTCAACTAACAATGTGGTTGTCTGACATTTTGCTAGTTTGTCTTCATTTTCAAGAAATAAATGATGCAGCATTTAGCTGTACTTATCAAGGATTACTTGACATGTTTATATTTTAAATATTGTGTATAGTGTTACAGCATCAGGTTAGTATTCATGTGTACAATACTATTGGAAATGTCTAAATGGTATTTGTGTGAAATGTTTTCATAATTTCTTTTAAAAAAAGAGAACATCTGGGTTTTAAACTGTTTATTATCTATAAATTTGTTTATTATCTATAAATTAGGTTTTAAACTGTTTATTATCTATAAATTTGTTTATTATCTATAAATTAGTGCATACATGTATATTATTTTGGAGTATTGCATCAGGTTTGATTTGTTTTTCTTTCAGATAGACTATTTTAACAATTTTGAACATAGCATGCATATATATGATAAATAGCTATAAAATGACCAGTTAATGAACATGGACTTGTTTTGATTGTACATGTTTTTGCAATCATATCAAATGCCGTTTTGAATTGCAAGTTTTAAATTTGTGAAATATATGAAAATTGCAAATGGAAGTGTATGCTTAAATACAGCAATATATATTACAGAATAAAATTAGTAAATATTGTACGGCATTTATTATAAATGTTTAACCAATGGGCCATAGATCTGCAAATTTTATGGCACAAGGCAAATAAAGCAAAGTTTATTGATTAAATTGCCAGTATATATCCACAGGCAGCAGTATCATGAATTAGCCCCCCCCCCCTCCAGTATTGTGTCTGGTTTGACTTTTCAACTTAGAATATTGACACAAATACACAGTTTGAAAAAATACCCCTCCTATAGGTATTAAATATGTGCAGCTCCATAACATTAAAACATTAATAACATATCTAGGCGACCTGCAATACAATTGTTAACATTTAACAA
Organism: Dreissena polymorpha; assembly: GCF_020536995.1. Taxonomy (NCBI): domain Eukaryota; kingdom Metazoa; phylum Mollusca; class Bivalvia; order Myida; family Dreissenidae; genus Dreissena; species Dreissena polymorpha. The sequence goes on along the minus strand of NW_026273318.1, from coordinate 523,739 downwards.
TAAATATAAACATTCTGGTTTTATGAAAAAGTATTTGTAAGACTGAAATGCAAAATATTAAGGGAAAAATCAGGCTGTAAACAAAGCAACACATCAGTTACAATTACCATCACAAAATAAAACAAAATAGAATCAGCTTTTGTGCGATTTTGTTCCAGTTTGAAATATAGACATATTGTTAAGTCAATTCAATTTCAGCTTAGGAAATTATAATTTATATAATAAAGTTTATAGAGAATAGTTTTATATGAATAAACCTTGAAATTAAATCTCTTCCAAAGAACTTGCAGTTAAACATCTAAATATCTGCATTAAAGACAATGATAGGATTTACCGGTAGATAGATGTTCAGTGTACAACACTCCATATAGGTCTTGTTTAAAGGCATGACTGGCCCTTTGAAGGAGTCTTCCATTCAGTGTAAGATGTCTTAGCTTGATTATTCTATACGCCTGTCTCTTGACTGCAAGTATTATTTCCACGCTTGATGTGGGCGGAACTCTTCTATCAGACTCATAGTTTTCTATGAATCTTCACCTAATTTTGCAATTGTTTGTTGACATATATTGGAGCTCAAGTGAGATAATCAGCCAATTTGCCTCCTTGGGCATTTCTGAGTTATTGCATTTATACAAAAAGTTTAAGATTTCTACCTTACACAGTTATCCTTGAAAGTATTTGTAAGCATCAAATGTAAGCAATTTTTGTAATCCAGCATATTGGACCAGACATTTTAAGTTTTAATGCCCTTTGTTGACACAAATATATTCAAATCTCTGTTTTCGTTCTCCTACTGATGCACTTACCGGTAATCAATTCTTCACCAAATTGTTTGGAAGTAAAATGTAGGCCTACTTCAATTTTGCACTAGGCACTTATGACTTATAGCACTTGGTTTATTCAACAAGAGGGCCATGGCCCTTAAATGTTCACCTGAGTTCACAAACAGCAATTACTGAAGACTTGACCAGTTATTAGTTTTTGACCCCACTTGACCCAGTTCAAAACATGGCCTTCATATTGTCAAGATAAACATTCTGACCAAAGTTCATCAAGAATGAGTCATAAATGAGGATTCGGTTTTTCAAAAATTTGACCAGGTGACCTGGCTTTAGATGCACATGCATCAGCCTTAAACTCGTCATAGATATTTTCAAGGTAAGCATTTCAACCAATTTTCATACAAATTGTTGCCTATGGAGTGGTAACAAAGTTTTTCATTCTAGTGAGCTTGATTTGGAAAAACATGACCCACATCGGAACAGGGCTAACACATTGTCAAAATAAACATTCTGATCAAAATTGAATAACAATAATTGTAGCCCCTGGAGTAATGACATAATTTTTTGGTGACCTACCGGTAGTTTTGTTAATGCCTGTTATCCAGATTCAAAATCAGGCTTGATGTTGTGCAGATGAACATTCTAAGGATTAACAAGATAGAGCCATAAATCTGGCCTCTTGAATGGTTACAAGGTTTTTCTAAGATTTTACCTGGTGACCTAGTTTTTAGACAAACATGAGCTGGATTAGAACTTGTCTTAGGTATTGTTAAGATAAAGATTCTGATCAAGTTTCATCAAGATAGTCATAACGGTCCTCTTTGTAAGCAGGCTTTTTATGCCCCCAGATCGAATGATCGCGGGCAAATTGTTTTTGGCCTGTTTATCTGTCATTCTGTCTTAATTTTTTTACTTTTTTCATAACTTTTGCAATATTGAAGATAGCAACTTGATATTTGACATGCATGTGTGTCTCAAGGAGCTGCACATTTTTAGTGGTGAAAGGTCAAGGTCATCCTTCAAGGTCACATATATCACTTCAAAGCGCAGTTGGGTGCATTGTTTTTCACAAAGGCAGCTCGTTTTTTTAAAGATTTGAGCTGGAAGCATGTGATCCGCATTGAAACTTGGGTTAGATATTGTCTACATAAACATTCTATGTTTGATCAAGATAGGCTGAAAACCAACAGCCTATAGAATGCTTACAGCAGAAGTTGGTGCAGCAGACCTCGTGCCAGACAAATGGTGATCATAATATGTCACCTTGAGCACTTATCCATCACCACAGCGGGATACCATTCCCATTTCAAAGGGGTAAATTAATTTGGGGAGTGGGCAGGAGAGACTGAAGGATTAAACTAGGCTTTTTAACAGATAGATTTAGGTTTTTGTTTTGTATTAATATTTTGTGAGTGCATTCTCATAAATTTTTTTTAGCAAATTTTATTTAAACTATTTGCACTACTTTATTGGCATTTTATGGTAATCAACAAAAAGCAAAGTATACAGTTATTTTTTATTGTGTTAGTAACATAGATGAACAAACAACAAATAAAAAGAATTTCAAAATAAGCCATCTTGCTACATTTTCAGTATAAAGAGACATCGAGACACATATAATAGTTTCATAAACAAATATATGCACCAACAATTACCATCACTAATGTGCTTCATTGAAAATTGTCTTTAATTGACCAAAGTAGTGGCCACGGCCAATATTTGAACACCTTCAGTTTTGATTAATAGGCCCATTTGAACATTGTCTTTATTGATTCTTTGACAAATTTGAACAAGTTTGTTTCAATAAAACAAATTTACTAGGTACCACATACAAACAAAACATACAATTTGCAATAATTAACCTTTGATAGTCAATTAAAATATAATTGAATTTCTTTTATTCCATTTTCGAAACTATTTCAAACCATATTAATAATTGGAATACAATGTATATAAATTTATACTTCACATGTATACATGGTTAAGTAAGAAATCATTTTGAACACAATTAATAAACAAATTTTTAATCAAGACTAGAAATGTATCGATTTTTTACATAAAAGTAAAATTTGTATACATTCATGAGTAAGTTACAAAAATCCATAACATATGTATTTGTTAAATTTTATGAAAACTCAGCTCTTCAGTATATTGTATCTATATATCTAAACATCAGAGTCCCAATCAGTGAAACCTGTAGGAGACTTAAATCTCCTAGACAGCAATGACTTCGTTTATACAAGAGTCTAACTGAAATGTGTGCATACTAACCCTCGATTATGTATATAATGTTAAGAAAAACAAAAAAACTATGATCAACATAGGGTTGCCTTGTGGTAGAACAAAATATAAGGCGTCCCAAGAAGGGCGCCTGAGTTTCCAGACAGCAATTCCTCAAACTCCTGACTATCAAACACTCGTATCGTCTCATCATCACATTCAAACCACTCTGAACTGAATGCTGGCGTTGGAACAAGAGTTTCTTCTACATTTATTTTTGTCTTTTTGGGTACTATGTTTTCAAATGCCTTCACTTTAGTATTTGTGACAACATTATCAGTAAATCTTGCGGGCAGTTTGGTAGTTACACCAGCCTTCTTTCTTGTCATAGCTCCTTTCAAACAAACACTGGTATCAGGCTTGTCCATCACGGTAATGATATTGCCATGTATCACTTTCACCGACTCGCAATTGTTCTTAGATGTTTTCGTTTTTGATGGAAGGGCTCGAACGTACGACAGGTAATGGCCGGATGTTAAGCTGGCTCCTGAATGTGTCACAATTCCATAGAGTTTGTATCTAAAATGAAACAACGGATAACATGTAACATCATTGAAAACTTCAAAGCAAAATAGAAGACTCAGTGAAAGAAGATAATCTCCTCAAAACATGGCCCGACCAACAGCTATATCCAGTAAATTTGGTAAGGTCCGGCCAATCATTCTACTTTATAGGATTGTCAGGTTACTTTTTTTGAAGAGAACAAATTTGTTGGTTTGTCAATATTTGTTAATGGCTCTGCAAGTTTAGAGTTTTGTAAAAAATAGTGATAGTGTCCTTATACACGTGCATTTCCTTTCCAAACCTCTTTCTCCGGATACAATTTTAAGAGGGTACCTGATTATACTATTTACGGTGCGTTTCCCTGTCACAAATGTGAATTCAATATGGCGGAAAATAAACAAGATATGACGTTGCTCAGCGAAAATTATAAATAACAATCGAATAAATTACGAAAATCATGTAATAGGGATAGATTAATGAAAACTGGTGTCATTCAACAATTGAGAAAATGTTTTGGATACAAATAACACATTTTTCTTTGAAAGTTATTAATTGAATGTGATACAACTATAGGGGTCATTTACTGTCAAACGCCAATGAAAGAGAGGAGTATCAAGCCAACTGGTCCCTAGGTTCAAAAGTTATTGATCAGAAACAATTTTCACTCTTAGTGTGACAGTGACCTTGACCTAGTGACCCCAATTTCAATAAAGGTAATCTACTGGCAAAGGCCAATCCACATGGGAAGTAACCAAGCCAATTCGTCAATCCATTCACAAGTTATCAGAAACAAACTGGTCTACAGACAGACAGTCTAACCAACAACCAGCAAAACAATAATTATATACCCCCTCTTCTTCAAAGGGGGGCATAATTACAGTTTATTCTGTAGCCGGTAGATCCTTAAAGAAGCAGAGGTCTTGTATATTTCCCAGTTTACAGGACCTACTGTTTAACAAGTTGTATTTGACTGGAAAGATTTTTAACTTAAGGTATCTTTAAGTTTATGCTATTTATCTCCAATAAAGTACACTATATAAATTAATAACGACAATATTTGAACAGTTGCAAACATTATGTTGAACTGTTTTGCACATAGTATTGAAATTGTTTAGTACATAGAATACCATTTATATATTCAACTTATTAACTGTACAACCGTTAAATAATGTTGATTACCAGTATTAACTTCATTAAAACTCTTAACTTTTCACTGCAGCAGCTTCAACTTTCAAAAGTTAATTTTTGTTTTTAACATTTAATCATTAAGCTGCATTATGCAAAAATGGGTTCTATACCATATGTGGTCAGCTGTGCATTTGCATAGTCTGGTCAAGAGGTAACATGACCAATAATGAGACCACCACACTTTCAGTCTTTGTGTGACTTCATAGTGGACAGGGTAGCTCCAGCCCAGATTGGGTAAATGTGCAGGCTGGTCTGGAGCTACATTAGCTGCAAACTAGAGCTTTATCACAGACGTGACGTATACCCCCACATACCGCATTGACACAGACTATTTTGCATGGTGTCTTCACAAAACAAGAGAATCTAATTTATGGCGATTTTTAAGAATTATTATGCCATTATCATTTATAGCCATTTTGACCTTTGAACTCTTGAATTCTCTCACATGACACCGTCACACGCCATCCAATGACTGTGAACAAAATTAATGTACAGAGTCATTTTAAAATCTCGCAATGAATGACATAGTTATGGCCCAGACAAGATCATTTATTGCCATTTTTGAACTTTGAACTAAAAGTGTGACCTTGACCTTAGAGATATTGACGTAATTCTTTCGCGTGACACACCGTCCTGTGATAGATATCAAAAGAGCCAAATGATTTTTAAATCTCACAATATATGACATAGTAATAGCCCTGACAAGCTGATTAATGGCCATTTTTGACCTTTGAGCTCAGTGTGACCTTGACCTTGGAGATATCAACGTAATTCTTTTGCACGACACACCGTCTAATGATGGTGAACAAATCTGCCAAATGATTTTAAAATCTCACAATGAACTATATAGTTATAGCCTGGACAAGCTTATTTATGGCCATTTTTGACCTTTGAAGTCAAAGTGTAACCTTTACCTTGAAGATATAAACGTAATTCTTTTGCACGACATACCGTCCAATGATGGTGAACATATGTGCCAAATGATTTTAAAATCTCACAATGAACGACATAGTTATGGCCCGGACATGCTCATTTATGGCCATTTTTGACCTTTGAACTTTAAGTGTGACCTGGACCTTGGAGACATCAACATAATTCTTTTGAGCAACATACCGTCCAATGATGGTGAACAGATGTGCCAAATGATATTAAAATCTTACAATCAATGACATAGTTATGGCCTGGACAAGCTCATTTATGATCGTTGAACTCAAAGTGTGACCGTGACGATATCGACGTAATTCTTTCGCGCGACACAGCGTCCAATAATGGTGAACAAATTTACCAAATGATTTTAAAATCTCACAATAAATGACAAAGTAATGGCCTGGAAAAGCATTTGACCTTTGAACTCCAAGTGTGACCTTGACCTTTGAGATATCGACGTACTTTTTTCACACGACACACCAGCCCATGATGGTGAACAAATGTACCAAGTCATTTTAGAATCTAACGATAAATGACATAGTTATGGCCCGTACAAACTTTCAGTTTAAAACACACTAAGTGACCCCATGACCTAGTCTTTGACCTGGCACGACCCATATTCAAACTATATCTAAACATCATCTAGATACAACTTCTGACCAAGTTTGGTGAAGATCAGATGAAATTTCAGGACAGACCGACAGACTGACCGACCGACGGACCGGCAAAGTGACTCCTATATAGCCCCCATTACCAATGGTAATGGGGGTATAACAATTACCAATGGTAATGGGGGTATAACAAATAAGACCTCACAAGGCTCAATTGATAACTTACGTGTGATCTGGTCGAAGACAGGCAGTTGAGCACTTATAGCGAAGACAGGGTAGAACCAATGGTATGTTGATACTGTCATTGATCTTGAACAGGGAACCAGGCCTTCTGGAATGTGAGAACCAAATGTAGGTCAATTATGGTATTGATGTTTAACAGGGAACAGGGTTTTTTATTAGGCTTTTTCCCACTGCTGTGCTTTAGCTTCAAAATCAGTGTTGTCGCAATGCTTGATTTTTTGATTATAGTTATTCAGCACTTGAAATTTTCACAAGCGCTTGCAAAGCTCTAAACCAATTGTAATTGGTATTCTGCTAACAACCATCAAGTCTCTAACACACTATGCAGCTTTTTGCATATAGGAGCTTATGCACGACAGGAGTGAGATTAATGGGTAGCTTCAAAATCAGGGTTGGCACCAATCGACCGCCCCCGGTTTTTACCGGTTAAAACCGCCCCGGTCAATACTCCCGAAGTGGTCATTACTGGTCAATACTGGTCGATTGAACTTAACCCCTAATTTTGAATAATATTCCATGCCTAATTAAACAATATTGATAATATAAATTAAACAGACATGTTGCCAATAATGTCTTAAGCTATTAATACCCACTATTTTATACCTGTTCATGCAATTTGTAGGCAAATCTCTAAAAAAAAATTCAAATTAGTCAAAGGTGGTCAATTGGATTTTTCTGGTCGATTGACCTTTTTTTTCAATTCTAATGAATTATGAATGCTCAGATAATTCTGTGCTTGATTCAACAAGAACCTGTCAATTAGTCAATTACTGTGTATGAATTATTCCTTATGCCCCACTGTCCCCACAGTCTTCTCACCTATACAGGTTGGGGCACCCAAAACTGATAATAGGGCCTAAAATGGAACCTTTTTTACATGACCCTTACTTGTCATGTATTCTTGCATAGATTTCTTTAAATACTTTTTAAAGAAAATAGTCAAAAACCTTTTATTTTCCATTGATATAAAAATGAAAAACATAATAAGAAATAATAATTAATAGAAAAAAATAATTGAAGAGTTGTCAAAATCAAGAACTTTGATTGCGTATTCATTTGAATACCAATAGAACTTTTAAATATGAAAGGAAAAAAACCCTCTTGATACAGAAAGGAGACAAGTTAGAAGTAACTATTTAATAATAGCAAGTAATCTCCTTTTGTGTGAGTGATATAAAATAGCCTAAGGGCAGATTTTTCCTTATTGTCAATATCAGAGACATAACACTGCATGCATTTTATTACCAATTAAGGCTTAGGGGCCAGAATTATGGCCCTAGAAAACACAAGAGTTCTGTTTGTCCATCTGCTTATCAAATAGATATATCAATAGATAAGTGAAATGCTATGGTACCTACAATAGTAATAATACTTTAGTAACAGATGTGATACACTGAGATAAAGATATTGCCTTAGTCCTTATGTATTTGAGGCTGTTTCCATAAATAATAAAGAAGTAACTTTTTACAGCTTTCAAGATTTTTTTTACAATAAATAACTTAAAAAAAAAGTTTATCAATTACAGAATAATTATTGATTTTATATAAAATAGCTCCTTTGTGATGTTTAAATGCTACAATTTTCAATCGACCAGTATTGACCAGTAATGACCAATAATGACCAGTATTTTTACCGGTTTTAACCAGGTATTGACCATCGGCCCGGTCAATACTCAATTGACCGGTCAAATATGCCAACCCTGTTCAAAATTAAATAAAAGATTGGTGGGGCTTTTTGCACCTTTATTGTACATCAAAATCAGGCTTTTGTAGTGCTTAAAACAATAACCAGAGTTCCCCATCATCTAAGTGACAAATTGATATAATAATGTCACCCTTGACAACGTCTTCTGCTCTATAATCTTATCAGCCAATCATGGCTCAAGCAGCCAAACACACACTTTTCATATTGAGGTGTTTAAATAAATAAAGGTTTTCAAGAATTTTTATTTTTTTTATTTTAAAGTCATCTTTTAGAAAATTGAAAAAGGTAAATCCTCCTTTATGAGACTTACTTTGCCTCTGATGAGAACCTCTTCAAATGGAGAGACAGAATGTTGGGCAGCACATCATAGTGAATGGAGCGCTCAGCCTCTGTGTACGTGTTGCACTTCTCACAGCGGTATTTGTTGTCCTGCTGTAACTTCTCCACCTCCGTCGACGCCTCTATAAGGTCAAGAAGGCTGTGGGTGGGCGGCATAGCTTCCTGACCACCTTCAATTGGGTGAATTTAAATTGTTTTACTAAATGTCTATCATGAAATTAAGCAATAATGTAATGTCAATCAGAGTTCAAGAGCTTTTTTGTGGCATGCAAGTCACAAACAATATACAAAGCATACCAACCGACTAATTTTCACAAAATGGGTTAACATATTTTCACAAAAGGGGTTATTCTGCACTTTTTTAGGCTCAACTTAGTCCTTTATGCAACTTTTCCATTTTTAAGTCTGTCTAAATCCCTAATCGTCACAATAATAAAAATATACGTACTTTTTAACGCAAGCAATTTACTAAATGACACAGGTCTTGAAACACACACATATTATAATGGGTCTTTTGAAAAGTGTAACAAATAAATAAATAAAAATTTCAATCATCGACAAAATTAGATAATAGATATAAGATATAAGTGAGAAATGTTCTAATTCAAGACAATTATTTGCGTATGCGTTTCCGTCCGTGTCTAGACTATATCAATAATTGACACGCTGGTGCTAACTGGAGTGCATTTATTATTCAAATAAGGCATTCCTAGTCTGAGAATACCAGCCATTGGCAAGGGAAAATGTTTGTGTCCATGAACAATACCCAGAATTTTATTGCATCTTTTCGTAAAAGCATTTGTTAAAAAACACCTTATTACACATTACAGAGAATTCTAAAACATTTGAATTTTCAAACAAATTACAACTCTACTTACCATCAGAGTCTGTATCCAAGGTTTCAATACGGACAGGCACACTGATATCATGGAAATCTTCATTTCTCTCCCAAGATGTCTCACACACAAGACACTGTGTGCGCAGCATCATTGTTCCCTGAAAAACACAATTACTGACCAACTTATTAGCATGTAACAAACATGCCATAAACATGACAGAAAATGTGCTGCTAAAAACAGGGACTGAGGGGTTGGCATACATTTTGCTATTCTAATGAAATTTGCAGTATATTACCAGAACTTTCAAACAGTTATTGCAATCCATTAGTATGATCAGATGGCAATTTGCTGATGAATTAATTCTGATCTGAATTTGCTCAGATATTCTGCTATGTGCAGCCATTTAAATCTCTAAAGCAAAAGTAAAATGGCTACCGGTACCATGGTGAATTTATGTAACGAGAGTTGTAATTATAGCGTTTTTATGTAATACTGTAAAAACAAGTTATAAAGCCCACAAATTGTGACTATACATGTATTACACATGCAGTTATCATCCCAACAAAAAAAGTAAGATAAAATAATATCAAATATAAATAATGAAGCTTTCTAATCCTTTGTTCAGAAAAAAAAGAAAACCATAGTGAAGTCATATGCAAGCACTATTTTCTGTCCATCAGTTACCGGTTAGTAATTAAACAAGCATAGGCAGAACAATTGAAACATGCTACATGTACATGTACTTATGAATTTGTGAATTGTACCAAAAAAAAAGAACAATAAAAGGCAAAACTAAAACATTTACAAACAAGAAACCGTCGGAGACGGGTGATGCTCCCCAAAGTTTTTTTTGTAACAATATTGCACTATATATTCAGATAAAAGGAAACGTCTTCAGGGGCATAACTTTAGACAAAATAATACGATGGATGGTTTAGCAACTTAAAAATTTCAAAGGGTCATAACTCTCTAATTACATCATCTAACGAGAACCCACTTATAACATGCACATCTCCTCAAGGTAGTTAAGCTTCCCATAAAGCTTTATTTAAGTCCAGTCATTAGTTGGGGAGAAAAAACCCTGACAAAAATTGCACTATATGTAGTTTATAGAAAATTTCAAAGGGCCATAACTCTGTGAAAAATCATCCGACCATATCCTGCTGATAATATGCACATTTCCCGTTGCTAGTGAAGCTTCCCATAAAGTTTCATTGAATTCCCATGATAAGTTGCTGAGAAATAGCTCGGACAAAAATTGCACCATATGAACAATGGAAAATTTCAAAGGGCCATATCTTTGTGAAAAATCATCCGACCAGAACTGGCTGATAATATGCACATCTCCTTTTGTTAGTGAAGCTCCCATAAAGTTTCATAGAATTCCGGTTATTAGTTGCTGAGCAATGGCTCTGACAAGAATTGCACTCTATGTACAGTTAATGAAAAATTTCAAAGGGCCAAAACTCTGTGAAAAATCATCCGTCCAGAACCCGCTGATAATATGCACATCTCCTTTTGGTGATGAAGCTTTCCATAAAGTTTCATTGAATTCCGGTGATTAGTTGCTGAGAAATAGCCCGGACAAAAATTGTGCACGGACGGACGGACACATGAACGGACAGACAAAGCGGCGACTATATGCTCCCCCCAAAATAAATTTTGGGGGTGCATAAAAAGTTTTTGATTAAACTGCTCATTCAAATGACTTGATATACCTGAAAATTCCTCTCCACCATGTCAAATTTTGACCTGCTTTTCACTGGAGAGTTGAGCATTTCAGTGATGGCTCTTTTCAAATCCTCATCATTGTTAATATTCTCCATCATGGAATCGGATCGAAGCTTTAAATAGTTATTGGAATCCTTACGATTGCCACTTTTCATGGGACTCATTTGGCTGTCTGCATATGCAGCACTGACTGACTTGCCACTGCCAGTCAAAACATGATCACAATTTTCAAGTTTCACAATGGGATTAAGTGTAATATGAGGAACAAAATGGTCAGGTTTAGGGTCAGATTTAAGGATACAATCCTTCACTTCTGTAGGATATGTTTTCTCTGTGTCCTTAGAGTTCACATACTCTGTTTCAGTTTCTTGTTTAATGTGAACATCCTTTTCTGTAGTTCTGTTGTCATCATTTAAATCACCGTGGCAATAACCTTCAGCACATGATGCATTGTGACTAACATTTACCGAATTTTCATGTTTATTACCAAGTTTACAGGTGGAATTTATGGAAAAGTCCAATTTAAACTTTGCTGACTGAACCATGGCATGAGACTTGGATGAAAGGGCAAGTTTTGACAAAGGGAGCTTATCACAGCCTCTGACAAAGTCTGACTTTGTTTTTCTCGGTGACCGTCTTGGCGAACTACGTATAAGTTTCTCTTTCTTTTTCTGCATAACAATATCTTCATCATCCGAGTCAGACTGCGAGTTATCTTTGGGAGCTAAAGTATTTAGAAACACAGAAAAGGCATCTTGGAATGACCTTTGATCACCATTTTCAGTTTTAAAAGTATCTTTATTAGAATCAAAAGAATTTTCAACAGCTTCTTTTACACGTTTCTCAGATTCAAGTGCAATCTTTGCACACTTTTTTTCTTCACTGATAACTGCTTGTTCCAATTCCTTCATTTCTTCAAAGAGATCATCTGAGGTCTTCTTGACAACAGCTCCCCTCATTCCTAATCGCCTTTTTGCGTAGGTCCTGACTGAAAAATCTTCTGCAGGGTGACTCAATTTATCCACATCTGCTGTACATCTATCTTCTTTTTTTGTCACACCATTTTGTGACTTTTCTCTATCTCTCTTATTGCTTGCTGTTATATCATATGGTTTTGCTCTTCTGCTTTTTCTTGCTTCCTTGGTTTTTTGCTTATTAGCTACAGGACCAAGATTATTTTCTTGACTATCTTTGTCAGTATTACCAATCTCAATGCCTTGTTTCATATCTACACCATTCTGGGCATGTGGTTCTAAGCTTGCACTTGGAAGGCTCATTTCACCTACCACTTCATCAATTATCCCAGCAGTGTCTGCCTCATGTGGCATCTGTATGGCCTTGGTCGGAGATTTCACAGCTTTGATTTCTTTCTCAGGCTTAACAAACAAATTCACTTTCACTTTGTCCACTTCAAGGCCATTACTTAAGCAGTCTTTGTGATCAACACTTGTATCTTCTGGCTTTGTTAAAGCCTTTCTTCTGTCTATGTCTCTTGCTAGATCTAAAAACCTTTGCATCACAGGGTTTGCATGTATATTTGGAGAAAACTTGCTGGGCAGCAGCGAATAAAACTTTTGGACTTCTTTCTCAGCATCTTGAAGATAGCACTGAATACATCTCAGGAATTCCTGTGCATCATGCTGCATGTATCCCTCATACATCGGATTCAGTTCTCTAAGAACAAACATAAGAACCAAATGTTTTGTATGCACTTACACTTTTGGCATGATATTTATATATATAAACATCATCTAAGTTAAATAATTTAACATATTTCTTTCTTGATTTGGGGAATGGTCATGACGTTCCATTGCAAGGAAAAACTATCGACAGAACTGAAAAAGGGGAATAAATTTCCCCAAAGATTGAAAGTTTGGAATTTTTCTTATCATTTTAAAGAAATTCTCTTAGGGGAACAGGCTTTTCTCTAGGGGGAAGATGTTATATAAAGCCCTTTCTCAAGAAGGAAAAAATCTCTGCCTGGTATAACCAATCACAAAAGGATTTTTTTTTCAATTTTATTAAGCGTTTTTCCTCTATATAAAGTTAGTACCGTAAATCGGCACCATTCCCAATGCAACAATTTTTCCCAATTTAAAAATGAAAATTCCCAATTCAAATAAAAAATTCCCAATTGGCAGAAAAAAAATCGTTGATGTTTACTTTTTTGTTTTACCGCGAAAATTGAGTAAAACTAAGATCAGTGCTTGTTAACCAACAGGGGAAGTAACCGCAGAAAGTGCATTTTATACATAGATGGTGACATCACTACGTTATTGTCACTATGACTGGTGTGACACAATGCAAAAAGTGTTGATGACAATTTATCGATTAGTTCCCGTTGTCTCAATACTCCTGCACTCGATAAGGGGAATCTTAATAAAACGCAACACATTTTTGCGAATTACCAGCGTCGCATAATTTGAAGTAATTAGTATTATCGCAAGAAAATAAACAAAAAAGCGGTCGAACAAGGTAGGGCTTCACTGGTGCAGATTCATATCCATGTACGTCAACACCACAAGTACTAGATATTACATTAAATGCTATTCCCGAGGTTGCAAGCAGCGTACCCTTGTCAGAGTCAGGCAGATGTTGTTGATGCTTCGATGATCAATTTTTATATCGTTGATTTTTTCATAAGTTTGTTAATTGCATTGTGAGTTTAATTTGCAAAAAAGGACAAGCTTTTAATTTAAATGTACCTCTGACTAAATTGTTCTACTGGGTTTTATGATTTAATTGTATGCAGTTATAGTAATGTATTCTGTTGCACCTGTTTTGCAGAAAGAAAACGTATGTTTTGATGAAGTTGAAGATTGTGATATTTCAAGTATTTTACTTTATGATAAATTGAGCAAGCAGACCATGTTTGAACAATTGAATTCATGTGTTCTCTGCAGTTAAAAGTTGAATTATTCTGAAATCTGGTAATTCCTTTTGTAAGGTCTGTGCTGCTGAACTTTTGTAAGACACATGTTTGTGAAGTGGAATAGCTGTTGCTCCAAATAGAGATTATAATCAAGCTTAGTTTGGTAGATACCGGGAAGTTGAAATTAAAAATTTGATTTTAATTTCATTTGTTGCAGACTTCACTTGGATAAATACTTTTGCTGTTTATAACACATCTTGATTATTCAATATATTACATGTATGCAATTGATGTCACATAACATGCACAATCCCTGATTGCTCAGATGTTTTTAAATATCTATTAAACATATATAGATATTACATACAATTCTGATATTAAAGATTTAAGATCTTAATCAATGTTACATAGCAGTGTTTACTTTTGATTTCTAAATTTGAAGTATGAATTCAAAAACAGGAATGTCATATAATTTGACTGGGTGGCAAATGCAAGTATGTTATTCTGTCCATATATTATTATTCAATGATAAATATAAAATAAACCAGAAATCATACGTTTTTTAAAGGTTAAGCATATCCTTTTTGAAGATATGAGCATAATTAATAAATTTTCCAATTTTGATGAAAACGACGCTTATTTTCCCAATTTGACCGTTGCCGGCACCATTCCCAAAGCAAAGTGGTGAGGAAAAACGCTGTCATTCCAATAGTGCATAATCTGCAAGTGAACAAATTACATGAGCACTGAAACTGAACATTTCAAGCAAAAATGCATGTAGATGAATATTTTAATTTGTTTGTGCAGTACCGGTAAATACCAATTATTTGAGACCCATAATTCCAAATCAGAAGATTTCAATAAGCAAATTTTCCCAATTTCAGTTTTTTTCGCGCTAATTTTTCCAAATTGGTATGGAACTGGTAGTGGTACTTTGCCCAATTGGGGAACAAAATCCCTGACTTGTAAGTTTTTGATAAAAGCAACTTATTTTACTAACCTGAAAACCAACACACCACTCCTGATTAAATGCTTCAGAAAACCTCCTGTACCTGACTACTATAAAATGAGCTTGTTCTGAGAAAACTGGCTCAGGCTTGTCAGAAACTACACTTTCTGCTTTTTTTATATTTTTTTGTTAAAAGAAAGTTTCTCCTTGGAAAAAAAAAACAGTTAACAGCATACTGCACAGTTAACAGCATACTGCACAAGGTAATCTGGGAAAACACTTTACGCACATGCATTTAGCCCAGTTTTCAAGAAACCATGCTTAATTAAACAACCCCCGTACCTGATAATTGACAGCACCTTGACTGGCCTCACTGCCATGGACATGACATCGTCGGAAGCCACCTCCTCATACTTGTCCTCCAAGGCAGACTGGTCACGGTACATCTGGCAACACAGTTAGTACTTTAAACCTATTTTTTAAAGCTTGATTTCATTGAAAACCTACAGCTCATTAAAACATTCTTGAGCATGCTTCCTGGGTAGAATCATTACCTAATGTCTTTAAAGGATATCTAAAGAACGCTCAGAGCCTCTTACATTGAGGATCAAACCCATGACCTCCAGGTTGCTAGGTGGACACCATATCCACTACACCATGACAACATGGCCAGAGAGATAACACCCTCAGTGCTTTATAACAATACAAGCGATATCAGAAGACCCATACTCATTTGAAAACTCATAAATTATGAAAAATGTGTGCATTTTCCCCAACAAATAAAACAAGGAACAAAATTGTCACAAAACAAGGTTTTCATTGTGAAAAAAGTCTGATAAAGGGAGACAACTCAAACTGAACTTTTGAAATGAACAAACAAAATTAACCCCCTTTGTAAGTTTGTTTCAAAATAAATCTTTTTTTAGTCATGGCGACCTTGACATTGGAGATATTGACGTGATTCTTTCGTGCGACACACCGTCTTATGATGGTGAACAAATGAATATAAAATCTCACAATGAATGACATAGTAATGACCCAGACAAGCTGATTTATGGCCATTTTTGACCTTTTAACTCAAAGTGTGACCTTGACCTTGGAGATATCGACGTAATTCTTTCGCGTGACACACCGTCTAATGAAGGCGAACAAATGTGCCAAAATGATTTTAAAATCTCACAATTAACGACAAAGTTATGGCCTGGACAAGCTTGTTCCGCCCGCCCGCCAGCTGACATTAGCCAATCTTTTCCTGCTGAAAACCTGGTTAAAAATCAAGTAAATTTTACAGTGTTTATTAAATAAAGAAACTGTTCTGGAGAAAATAACCGATAAGCTGCAATAGTCAAACCCCAGTCCCAAACACACATAAACTATGTTAAATTTAAGATACTTATAAACTTTGTCAGAATATGCAACAAAGCCATATTCTATAAATACATCTTGATATCTTACCAATGTATATAGAACAATGTAACAAAAACAACCATTTTTTATAATTAACAAGGGCTGTTTGTAAAACATGCATGCCCCCCATAATGGGCTGTCCGTTGTAGTGGCAGCATGACCTCAAAATCAATAGGGGTCATCTGCGAGTCATGATCAATGTACCTATGAAGTGTCATGATCCTAGGCAAAAGCGTTCTTGAGTTATCATCCAGAAACAATTTTACTGTTTCAGGTCACCGTGACCTTTGACCTAGTGACCTGAAAATCAATTTGGGTCATCTGCGAGTCATGATCAATGTACCTATGAAGTGTCATGATCCTAGGCAAAAGCGTTCTTGAGTTATCATCCGGAAACAATTTTACTGTTTCGGGTCACCGTTCCCTTGACCTTTGACCTAGTGACCTGAAAATCAATATGGGTCAACTGCGAGTCATGATCAATGTACCTATAAAGTTTCATGATCCTAGGCGTAAGCGTTCTTGAGTTATCATCCGGAAACAATTTAACTATTTCGGGTCACCGTGACCTCGACCTTTGACCTAGTGACCTGAAAATCAATATGGGTCATCTGCGAGTCATGATCAATCTACCCATAAAGTTTCATAATCCTAGGCGTAAGCGTTCTTGCGTTATCATCCGGAAACCATTTAATTATTTCGGGTCACCGTGACCTTGACCTTTGACCTCAAACTAAATAGGGGTCATCTGGGAGTCATGATCTATCTACCTATGAAGTTTCATGATCCTAGGCCTAAGCTTCTTGAGTTATCATCCGGAAACCATCTGGTGGACGGATATACAGACAGACTGACAGGTGCAAAACAATAAACCCCCTCTTCTTCGAAGGGGGGAATAATAAAGTGTTAAGTTACACGGTAATAAATCATAGCAACTTATTTCATAATCACAAAAGAATGATTAAACTTGTGGTGTAGATCTTTATATAACAAGTGTAAGCTCTCAGTTTTACAATATTCTTTACACTGGAGTTGTACTTATAAGAAACTAATTATTTTGTTGAATATGTTCAAGCTATTTCAATTGCACTTACCCTGTAAATATTTTTCACAAGTGTCCAGCAGAGCTTTGTGGTTTTATCATCAACACATGCATCTTCATTCTAACAACAGAAATATCAAATTCATCAAATTAAATTGATTACAAGAGATGTTTTCACCCCAACACTACATGCATCCAAGGATCAACAAAGGGAATTGTCAAGAGATGTTTAAATATTGCATGATCCTGTGACCTTTTACTTTGACCAGTTGACCTACACATTGATAGGAGTCTATCATCCTTCATGACTAAGAAGTATAATAATTAATATGGTCCTAGATTTTTTCTTTAGTTTTTTAGATATTCTGTGTTAAGATTCTATTTCGAACAACAGGGCCTTAAAGGCCCAAAGTCGCTCACCTGAAATACAAAGCAACTGACCTGTTCTGTGCAGCACAAGATATGATTAGAACAAATGTAACTTTTAGAGTGCTTACAATGTTTAATTATATAATAGCCATATAAGGATAGATTCCCCGACCCTGGCAGCCATGTTTTTCATGCAACCGGAATAATTCGAACTCGTCCAAGCCTTCATTGGGGCAAATCTTCTGACCTTATTTCATGATGATTGGACAATAAATTAGGCCTCTAAGAGTGTTAACAAGGTTTTACTAAAGCCATATACATGTATAGCCATATAAGAAAGAATGCCTCGCCCCCTAGTGGCCATGTTTTCCAACAGACCAGCACGGTTTTCAAACTCGTCCAAGATATCAAGATATCATTACAACATAATTATGTTCTGCCCAAGTTTCATGAAGATTGGGACTATAAATGTGACTTAAAGAGTGTTAACAAATTTTTTATATAGCCATATAAGGAAAAATGCCCCGCCCCTGATGGCCATGTTTTTCAACCAAAAGGAACCATTTTTCAAACTCATTTAATATATTATTGGGACAAATCTGCTGATCAAGTTTCATGAAGATTGGACAATAAATGTGGTCTCTAGAGTGTTAACAAGGTTTTACTGAACCCATACATAGCCATATCAGAAAAAACGCACTGCCCCCTGGCGGCCATGTTTTTCATCCGACCGGAACCATTTTCAAACTTGTCCAAGATATCATTGTGACAAATCTTCTGACCAACTTTCATGATGATCAGACAATAAATGTGGCCTCTAGAGTGTTAACAAGATTTTTATATAGCCATGTTTTTCAACCAACCGGAACCATTTTTGAAATCATCCAATATATCATTGGCACAAATCTTCTTACTATGAAGATCGGACAATAAATGTGGTCTCTAGAGTGTTAACAAGGCAAATGTTGACACAGCACGCCACACAACGCACGACAGACAAAAAGCTGTCACAAAAGCTCTCAATCAGCACATTGTGCTCTGTTGGGCCAATAAAAATACAATGTTAACTATAATTCTAAGTAAAATATAAATCAATTTTGAAAATAGCAAACCTCCTCATTGCCTCTATTTTTCTTGATGATTTTTTCAGAGGCTACAACGTCCTGGTATAGAACAGCCAGGTTGTCAAGGAAACCAGGGGTGAACCGGAGCACCTGCATCACACTGTTCATGAAACAGGTGTTACCTGAAAAAAATCAAGGGCAAAATGACCTTCATTCGCACCAAAGTTGAATACAATTACAGAAGAAATTTGAGGCTTACATTCATTCTATATGTGTTAAAATTCCAACAAATAACAGGCTTGTAATTATAAATTGAGCAGCAATCGAAAAAGCTTTTTCTATCATAAAATAACAAGCCAGACTTAGTGTTAACAAGCAAATTCATTGAATTGATATCCGATATCCGATGGCATACGATGCTATTTGGCGTGCATCATCCTCTCATCCATATATATACTCATACCAAAGTTTCAATGAAATCCCCCAAAGCACTTCCAAGATATGGCTCCGGACACAAAAAAGCATTTTTTCAAGATACAAAGGGCCACAACTCCGTTATTGACAGATGGTTTACAATGCCATTTGGCGTGCATCATCCTCTTATCCATATTTATACTCAAACCAAGTTTCAATGAAATCCGCCAAAGCAATTACAAGATATGGCTCCGGACACAAAATTGCCGGACTGAAAGATGGACGGACGGACAACGCCAAAACAATATCCCTCCGCCTATGGCGAGGGATAATAAAAACACTTGTGAATGTTTGAAACATGAAAACACACAGAAAAACGGGTCTTTTACACCTCTTTTATAAAAAAGGTGCACAACAACAAGTAATTCAAAAATGCATGATGAGAAATTTATTGTTTTACATTTTCCATTTTATTTTAATGGACAGTGGAACAATACCTTTCATTTCAACAGAACTTTCCTAAGTTCCCTATTCCATTCGACTGACTTAATTTCTCATTTCCTACCATTCATTTAAAGTTAAAAACTTACCAAAGTTCTCATTTCCTTTCACTTCAAAAGAACTTACATAGGTCTCTTTTCATTTCCCTACAAATAAACTTACCTAAGTTCTCCAATGACGCCACAGCTGGTACCCTGTTCTCACTTGCACCTGAGGAGGAACCAGTCACGTCAGAGGTGGAAGTCTCTGATGCAGAGCTGCTCGACCCAACTGCACTTGAACTTGCTGCTGAATGACAGGTCGCTAAAGAGCTACTCTCATGACAGGATGTCCCTGACTGACTTGAGGAACCAGTCTCATTTACTGAAGTATTGGATCCTGTGAAGCCAGAACTGGTGGTGGAGCCAGACTCAGCGCAAGTGGTAGACAGAGAACCAGAGCAGGAACTGGTATTGGTTTCAGTTGCGCAGCTGCTTATACTTGTGTCAGTAGACGAGGAACTGGCACTAAAATAAGTAGGCAAACATAGGTATATACCAAAATTTACTTTTTTAAAATCAGGTACAGGGCTCACCATTAAAGGTAGTCCGACTGTCCAGGACAACCAAATTGTTAGTCCGGACAAGTAAATAAAGAATTTGCTGGTCCGATGGGACAAGTGGTCATTATAATTGCATAACTTTGAAAAAATGCCTTTAAAGCAATTATTTCTGTGGAGATATCACTCAACTTTTCCGAGTATATTTTGTATACGTTTAATCGTCGAAGCCCGAGATATTCTGATAGTTCAATGTGATACATGTACTACACAGTACTGTTCACAAGGGAAGCAACCCTTAACATTTTTTCTTTGCCAAGATAACAAGAATAATCTCCCTTGTAAAGAATATGCATTTTACGACACCGGTACACACCGATCTTACAGACAATTAACGTAGTGACGTCCCAGGTTTTTTTTGGGGTTGTGGGGGATGGGGCCTTTAGCCCTTTTGTGGGGTAAATTTTACGCACCATTTTCTACTTTGGGGGGAAATACTTACTCTCTCATTATAACATTTGTACATGTTTGCACTATATTCATTGCTTTTTTTCATAATTTAGTACGTTTAACAAGATTAAATTAAAATAGAATTGAGATATTATAATCATGAGACACCTCTTTCTATTAAAAAAAAAAAAAAAAAATTTTTTAGGGGAATTTTTTGGACCGGAAAGGGGAAAAAAACAGCCTAGTTTGGTAGGGGAGGACGCCGATATTCGGCGTCGGTTATATAAGGTAAAAAAAACCTGCATCCTCTCTATGTATAGAATGATTTTGTTTTTTTTAAATATTAGTTAATTCAGGGGACAAAAATATTTATAAATTGCACTCGTCCTGCAGGACAAGTGCATTAAAATTTTCACTCGTCCTGCAAACACATGCACTTGTCCTTCAAATATGTGTGAAAGAAAGATTGCAAAGGACTGATATGACTAACAATGTTTCCTATATCACTGCTAAAATGCTGCTTACTTAGTTATTCATGCCAGCTGATCACAGAAGAAATGTTAACTTACTTTATTTATGAGGAACACAAAATAAATAAATGAAGACAAATTTGTTTTTTCCTTTTTCTAATGCTTGCGTGCTTTCCATTTCGGATGGTTGAACATTGCTCCTGCCCCCTTTAAAGAACGCTTGTACGTCAGACATTTTTCAGATGAAATTCAGACTGGTTGAAAACGGTACTTCGCAGTAAAATAATTCTTTAAAAAAATCAATACTTACAGTGAATGAAGTCAGATTCAAATGATTTTATTTTATGAAAAAGAGTCTTACTGGTCAGAAAATATATATTTTAACATCAGCTTTTTTTCACTCGTCCTGTAGGACGAGAGCTTTAGGGAAATTAACTCGTCCTTTCAAGATTTCACTCGTCAATACGAGCGGACGAGTGGAATTTTTGTCCCCTGTAATTACTGTACATATACATCACTTTTAACATTTTCTGTTTGATGTTAGCAACGCACAAGTTTTTGTCAGGTACATGGTATTATGGCTTTGTATAACGTTTACAAATCAATAATCTTGAGATTTCCTGTTATTCTAGTCACTTTTTTGTATTGAAATTGCCTACAATTATGTTTACATGTATTTTGAATGATTCAAGTCTTTATGATTTGAGCATTTTGTACTATTATTTCATTATTTTGCAAAGTACTGAGCAGAATAAGATATAATGGTCAGGACAAGTTGCTTTTTGGTCAGGACAAGTGAAATTATTGTCTTCTTGTCCGACTGGACAAGTGCTTTCAAAAGTTAATGTCGAGCCCTGAGGTAAGACATTTATTCCTCACTGTTTGGATCAATCAAGTGTATTTGTAATGTCCAATCCTCAAAACTTGGAAGCCCTAAGGAAAGCCCTAAGGGTTGTAAGTTAATTAAACAGAACAAAGTAAACAGCATGTTTTCTATTAAAATTTAAGTACATTGTAATGTGCTTGTTTCACCATATAACAGTGCCGATCAATTTACAAAACACCATCATGTGAGTATGTAAATTTGCACTATTGGATACCTATTCTTAGGAAATTGGTTGGCATTGTTGTTGGCATCTTGATTGCTATCTTTGATTGCTGTTTTATTTCTGCTGGATTTCAACGAGAGTCTCTGGCGTTTCTTTGAGGGTTCATCAGTGGCTACCCCCATCTTTGATGAGATCTGAAATTATACATTTGTTAAAATTTTGAGATGTTTAAAGTAGCGATGAGTTTACAGAAGACATAATGTCATAATTTCCAACTGTTATCTTTAGTAAGTGCCCTAGTGGCCAAACATGATATTAATTCTGCAGGTGTTTATAAAATAAGTCAGAACAAAGTCAAAATTTGAGAACAATTATGACCGTAATTATGTATACCGGTAAATAAATACATAAGACTTTAACTCAATTTGAAAATATGTTATTTTCCTCATGATTAAGCATGTTAATTAATAGCCAAGTATGCGTATACTAGGATTAGTAATTTGGTATCCGAATATTCAATAATGAACAATGGCATGTGTCCATTGGTCACAGATGCCCACACTTTCTGCTTTTATTTAAAAGCTAAACAAGTGTCACAAACAAAATGTTTATGACCAAATGTGACCTTGACCACTGCAAAAATGAGACAGATGACACATACTAGTCTATTATGGTTGTCATTAATGGTGCAATATTTTCAAATTGCATGATTAGGACTTTTTTTCTTTATATAAGCGAATGGCTGTGGACAACCAATTTACAATTTCATCATCCATTTTTAAATGTTAAAAATATGACTATTTTGGCTAAAAACTGTCAAAAACCTTTAAGCAGCCATTTAAATAATCCTGTAAGCAACAGTAACAGTTCACAAATCAAAATATGCAAAAAATTATCACTGTGTTTAAAAACTATATGAGCACAAGATTTTGCAATTTTGAAAGTTCAATTTACATTCTATGATCCTTGTTTAGGCCAAAAAAAAAAATAGTCTTGGTTCAGGGAACCCGACCGACCCTATTTTTTGCCCCCGACCCTAACGATTTTTTTGGTCCATGGAATAAAATCTGATGGCGAAAATGCTAAAATCTCGTAAAATTTCATTGAAAACAGCCACCAATTAAACCTGGATTGGTTTTCTATATTTTTCTCTTTGTTTCAATGAAAGTGTTCGCAATTTGAACAGTGAACAATAACCGGTCTGCACGTGTATACGAGACATCGCTTGACCTTATTGTTATTGAAGTGCGCATGCTAGCTGGCCAATCAACATTGAGCTCGCTTACACATGAAATGACGTTGTTAAATGAAATGTAAAAATGGGTGGAGCTATGGAGTAATATTCGGTCATTCATGCGCAGACACTGTGCACTTTGAATACACAGTTAATATTGTCGTCTGCAAACAAAATAGCGGCCGGTCGCAAATGTCGTATTATTAAAGATTAAAAATGAAAAGAAGCGTGACAATATTTTCATTATTTCCAAGCTGTCTATTGATCTGAATTTAAAAGTGATAATTAAATAATTAGTTCTATGTCAATGATGTTACAACTTTCTGCCAATTTCCGATCGAAATGAAAAGATGATAATTAATTAATTTGTTTGTTTTACTCGCACACTATGCTAACTGACAGCAGCGTATTTTAATCAAATAAAAATGTGAAAAACACGCGCGGTTTAATTTTAATTAACATTTCAAATTTTTTACACATAGGAAGAGTCATTCATCTACACTACTATAAAAATGGAAGTAACCACTTTGTCTCTAAAGTCGCTAACATGGCGTCTTTAACCTTAAAGCGTTGTTGGACGAAAAAGAGTCATAACAAAAAAAATAATTAAAACACAAAACACTAGAACATTCAAAGAGTCATGGAAACTTGACAACAATTGGCTTCGCTTTGATAATGAATCAAAATCAATGTACTGTGACGCCCTTAGCCTGTACAAACCAATAGCAACATTCAAATTTATGTACACTGCTCACTTCCTGTGCGATGCGCTCAAACCCATTGCCATTTTATCAAAAAATGTACCAGAAGAAAGACTTGTGCTATTCTGAGGTTACCCTCCTTTTGACAGCCACTATTCAGACTCTTGAGCCCCTGTCGGAGACTAGGTCAGGTCTCATGATGAAAAAAATTCTGAAGGTCACACCCCAAACACCAGAGACTGATAAAGATGGCTTGTTCACTTTTGAATATGAAGGTCACACTATCACAGACAGACAAAGAAAAAATGGTTGGCTAAAAGAAATTTTGGGCCAGCGCTAGCCCTGAAGAAGTGCATAAAGAGCTAGGAATATTGAATAATATACAACGACTAAATACCACATGTGCAATATTAATCATTTGGTCAGTGTTTAAACAATCATGGGTGCATTAACTGACCCTTTTTCACCCTGAAATCAGTCGACTGGTAAAAAAAATAAATAAATAAATAAAAAACCTACCTACCTTCCTACATTTTTCTGGCCATGTTCCCTGAACCAAGACTATTTTTTTTTTTGGCCTTATTCTTACTTCAAAACATGGCTTAACAAGGGTACGAAACTTTGTGTACGAATGTGAATAGTTGTGTTGATTTATTCATAAACAATTTTTCCCTGTTGTCCTAAACTTAATCATGATCAAGTTTGGATAAACAGTTGTTATATACAAAATACTGGTTATAATTGAAAGGAGAAACCAGCAGTATGCAAGTAAAAAAGTAACTTTTAAATAATGTAATATATTTGCAATTAAATTCTGTCAACGATGTTGCCAGCAAGTTGTATATTTCCTACTATTAACAATGGATATGCTTGGTTTTAATCAGGAAAATGCAGTTTATGCGATATAATGGTGACATATGTCTTTTAATAATAACACTCTGAATTTTGTCCTCCGGATTACAGTCCAGCAAAATTTAGTGGTGACTACCTTTTTAAGCCAGCAAATCTCCATGAGCTTAGTTTCTTGTTAAGCTTATGGACTTGATCCAGAAATAGTCACTATGAAGCGTTTTGTTTTTTTTAATCGGGTTCCGGTATTTGGCCCCACTGGGAAACAGCATATATTTTTCCCAAATAGAACCTAAAAAATCCCAATGAATGTTTCATTATTTTTTTTAATCTCAACATTTTGTTCATCTCCCATCCAGCTATATAAGTTCAACCTTAGTAAATATAATACTACAAACACTTGTATTCTCTATCTTGAATTTGTTTTTTTCCAAAACAGTAACAACACTAATTTTCCAATTTCAAACGCGGCAAATTATACCAATCCAAAAAGGACCCGGCCCAATTCCATAATCATGTAAAAATACTGCTATGATCATTATCCCCACGCTTTTTGAAAAAAAGGTGGGGATATTGTGGTGATCTCCGCCGTCCGTCCGTCCGTCTGTCTGTCCTGGCCACTATCTCCTCCTACACTAAAAGCACTAGAACCTTGAAATTTACACACATGGTAGCTATGAGCATATGTGCGACCCTGCACTATTTGGAATTTTGATCTGACGTCACCCCTGGGTCAAAAGTTATAGGGGTTGGGGTGGGGCCGCGTCAGAAATTATCACTCATTTTTTTAGGTTATTTTACATTTACTTCTTTATTTCTACACCGATTCACTTCAAATTGATACTGGACCTCACCTATGACAATACGGTCAATCTCAACCATGCATGGCCCCATTCCCAACCCTGGGGCGCCCCGCCCACATAGGCCACACCCACCAAAAATTTCCATTTACTATAATTTTTTCATTTCTACACGGATTCACTTCAAATTGATACTGAACTTTTGTTATGACATTAGGGTCAATCTCAACTATGCATGGCCCCAATCCCAACCCTGGGGCGCCCGCCCACATAGGCCACACCCACCAAAAAATTCCATTTACTATAATTTTTTCATTTCTACACGGATTCACTTCAAATTGATACTGAACTTCTCTTATGACATTAGGGTCAATCTCAACTATGCATGGCCCCATAACCAACCCTGGGGCCCCGCCCACATAGACCACACCCACCCAAAATTGCCTTTACTATAATTTCTTCATTTCTACACCGATTCACTTCAAATTGATATTGAACTTCTCTTATGACAATACAGTCAATCTCAACTATGCATGGCCCCATTACCAACCCTGGGGCGCCCCGCCCACATAGACCACACCCACCCAAAATTGCCTTTTACTATAATTTCTTCATTTCTACACCGATTCACTTCAAATTGATACTGAACCTCTCTTATGACAATACGGTCAATCTCAACTATGCATGGCACAATTACCAACCCTGGGGCGCCCTGCCCACATATGTCACACCCACCCAAAATTGCCTTTTACTATAACTTCTTCATTTCTACACCAATTCACTTCAAATTGATACTGAACTTTTGTTATGACATTAGGGTCAATCTCAACTATGCATGGCCCCAATCCCAACCCTGGGGCGCCCGCCCACATAGGCCACACCCACCAAAAAATTCCATTTACTATAATTTTTTCATTTCTACACGGATTCACTTCAAATTGATACTGAACTTCTCTTATGACATTAGGGTCAATCTCAACTATGCATGGCCCCATAACCAACCCTGGGGCCCCGCCCACATAGACCACACCCACCCAAAATTGCCTTTACTATAATTTCTTCATTTCTACACCGATTCACTTCAAATTGATATTGAACTTCTCTTATGACAATACAGTCAATCTCAACTATGCATGGCCCCATTACCAACCCTGGGGCG
Source organism: Dreissena polymorpha (assembly GCF_020536995.1). Classification (NCBI taxonomy): domain Eukaryota; kingdom Metazoa; phylum Mollusca; class Bivalvia; order Myida; family Dreissenidae; genus Dreissena; species Dreissena polymorpha. The sequence continues at coordinate 496,723 of NW_026273318.1, read as the reverse complement.
CCCCGCCCACATAGACCACACCCACCCAAAATTGCCTTTTACTATAATTTCTTCATTTCTACACCGATTCACTTCAAATTGATACTGAACCTCTCTTATGACAATACGGTCAATCTCAACTATGCATGGCACAATTACCAACCCTGGGGCGCCCTGCCCACATATGTCACACCCACCCAAAATTGCCTTTTACTATAACTTCTTCATTTCTACACCAATTCACTTCTAATTGATGATGAACTTCTCTTATGACAATACGGTCAATCTCAGCTATGCATGGCCCCATTACCAACCCTGGGGCACACCTAGGTCAAACATTCGGCGTGGGGATACGCGTCGGCCTCTGCCGCGCCATTTCTAGTTTCAGGCTTGTCAACCATTCTGTAAATGTTTGAGGGAGATACTCTGCAAAGTTAATCTAACAAATGTCATTATTTTGTTTTTAATTGCTACAAAATGTATTGAAAGTGGTTAGATAATATAGTCTTATGATTTTAGTTACAGTTTACCCATTGGAGTGTTGTTGATTGAAGACAGCGATTTTTTTGTCCTATTGGGAAAAGTACCCATACCGGTACTATTGGGAAAAAATGAGCAGTGAAAACCTAAAAAATGGGAAAAATCGAGTGGTGAAAACCTTGAAATTGGGAAAAATCACGTCATGAAATCTTCAAATCGGAAAATCTGTATTTGATTTTTTGCTAATAGAAATAAATACCTTAAAATTGAGAATAACTAATGTGTTTTTGAAGTTTATTTATGGCTTTCCTTAATTGGTAAAGAATGACGTCTGTTAAGTTATGCACACTAAATCTTTGCGCACAACAGTGATTGTGTTTATGAAGGGGTGCATTTGTACTCCCAGCGCCCCCATAGCAAAAATTATCGAAGTTTCTAGGGGTGCGTTTATATGGACTAGATTCCCGGCGTAGCGTTTCTTTGGAAAATCTGGTTTCCATTTGCAACACCAAGCCACCAGGAGGGTCAATAACTTGGAGTTGGATTTGCAACTAAATTAATACGACATAAAATTATCACCATTCACCACTACTCCTATAAATATGAGGTCGATTTACATCGACGGTAAGCGGGGTAGCTTACGTCTAATTATTTGGACTACATTCACCACCGAATGTCAAATTGTGTCAGTTTTAGTAAAACTCGTTTACGAATGCAAGATCACATGTAGAGCTATGCATATATAGTAGCTCAATGATACTCGCCACTATATAACACCTAGATATTCATATCACCTTTCATAAATTTAAGAAATCTTTTCTACAATTGAATTTGAAAACTCACACGCTGGGCTTTAATTTTCAGAACATTTTAACTTCCCGCCGGTAACAGTTACTTCCCCTTCAACCAACGAAGTGTAGAATGCGGATCAAAAATATCTACATCGGTATCACGCTTTTCAACCCCAAGATTTATCGGCCTAGTCCGAAAATTTAGGTCGGTTCAGCCCACAGGTGGTTAGCGTTTTTGCTAATAGTAATAAATACCTTAAAATTGAGAATAACTAATGTGTTTTTAAAGTTTATTTATCGCTTTCCTTTATTGGTAAAGAACAACGTCTGTTAAGTAATGCACACTAAATCTTTGCGCACAACAGTGATTGGCGTGTGGCTATAATAATAATTAGTGAAAACATCATTTTGAATGATAAATAATCATATTATAACGAAAAATTAACTTTTCAGAAAAAAATCACTATAAAATATATATATATATAAACGGGGTGCATCGTTTTAAACAGCCATTACTTCATCAATTGTGCAGCGATTTTCACGATCTTGGTCTTATTAAACGCAGAAATAAATTTCCTTTCTGGAAATGTACATGTTTTGCAATATTTTTACAAATACTGGGTCAACTTTTAAGAAATAACACGATACACAACTCTTGATCAAGTTGGTGGATTTTCTATCATTGTGTTTTGTAATGTTGTGTATTGAAACATATTTAAGTCTGCAAATATCAGTATTCATTTCAAATCCAGTAATTCACACCATTTTCTGTTATAATTTTTAAAATTTTATTACACAATTTCTTCATGATTTATTAAATCCACTATAATACCGCTAGAATGGTCCTATTTAAAATAAAAATGTTTTGAAATGTTATGTTTTTTTTTTGTTTTGTTTTTTTACAAAAATTGTACTCAATTCAAGTCCACATCAATCATACAGTATGTTCTACGAACAGAGCCGTACGGGTAGCCTCTTGTCTACCCGTACGGGGCCGTACGGGTAGCCTCTTGTCTAGCCGTACGGGACAGCCTTATCTCTAAGCAACCCCTATCAGTAATATCCTTATCACTAGATAATCAGTATACCCTCATCAGCTCTGAATGCCTAACAGATTATCTGTTTATTGTAACCTTTAGTGGTGTGAAAAGGGTTGTTTTTAGGTGACAAAAATATTATTATTATATTTCCCATTTAAAAATAACTATAGTAATATTATCAAAATTTCGAAATCTTGCATATTAATTATCAAATAAAAACATCGGATTATTTCCAAATAGTCTATCCAATTCCATTATTATTTATTTCAGAGACGTAGATAACACAGATGTTATCTACGTCTCTGATATCTACGTCTCTGTTTATTTATACACTTTTTACCAATATAAACTGTTTTAATTAATAAAACAGTCTTAAATAAAACAAACACACATAGTTAATTATTTAATGAAATTAAAAAATCCTATAATATCGTTAATAATAAAAACAAACAAACAATAGATAAAAAGCACACTTATGTTTCATTTGCAAGTAATTTTATGTAAAAAAGAAAGAACTTTTGAGAACATCCTAATTTGCTTTTAATAAAACTTATAAAATAATGACTAGAATTCAAATAACTATCCTTTGAAAACAGATATTAGTAATAACTAAATCCTAAACAAACAGCAAAAGAAAAAATATATGGGGGGGGGGTGTGAATTGCCCAGGGAGCAGGGGTGAATTGTCTAGGTGTGAATTGTCTTCTGGGGTTGAATTGTATTGGGGGTGAATTGTCTTGCTTCCGTTGTGATCGATCAGACGTATTCATGACTGAAATCTTCACGGAGTAAAGGGCATTTTCCCTGCAAAGTTCGCGAACCTCGAAACCATAATTCAATAAAACGTATGAAAAAACATTCTTACCGTGCTTGCCGTTGAATTATGCATCAAAACTAACTGGCCAGCGCATTTTTAAACCTTTGTTTACATACATTTCAACTGACATTTTAAACACACGAGTGATTTCATTGGTCAAATGCGGAGGTGAGTCTTTACAACTGGAGATTTCATTCATAAATACGGTCTGATCGATCACAACTGGGTCAAGCGAATTGTGTATCGCGTTATTTCTTAAAATATAACCCAACACGTGTAGAAATAGAACAAAATATATAATTTTCTGAAAGGAAATCCATTTCTGCGTTGAATAAGACCGGGTTCATGAAAATCGCTGCAAAATTGAGTTAGTAATGGCTGTTCAAAACGATGCACCCCGTATTCGGATGATTTCGAGTTGGATACCTTGTTATATATACGATGGAAACTCCACATCAGCTAGTTCTTTTATGTATACAATAATTCCACCATTATTTCTACGAGCTTTTATATTCTGAAATGTTCGAAGAAATTAAAATGCAAATAGCCATTTAAATCATTATTGCTGGAGCTATTTGACCAATATTCGTACATAAGGCATATAGCATGAGCTCAAAAAGTATTTACAACATTACTACATGGCTTCTTACTATAATTAAGACCGTAAATAGTTCACAACAAGACTTTAACTTCACCACCGGCGTGGCCCTACGCTCGTAACGGATTTCTATCAATGTAGAGCGTATCGTAGGCTAGGTACGCCCATCTCCTTCATCTTCTGCACCAGTTGCCGTCTTTTCGGCAAAAAGTCGTGGGGATATTTATAAAAGACGCGTTACACGGTGCAGACCAATGCTTTTCATTTTTCTCAGACGATTTCCCTGTCTTGGAAGTACGTTAACTTCGCACAATGTTCGTTATTTTGCCATGCATCCGCGACCCAGGGGACCTGTGCACTGGTTCAAACTTAATCGAGGTTTCTTCTTCCTGCGAAAGCTTGAACGCGCTTAAAAAAGTGGTGGCGCGGTTTCCCGTCTGTCATCTCCGGCGTCTCGTTCCCATTTCCAGCGGCCTCTTGCAATATATTTAAATATATCGCACATATGTCAATTATTTATGCGTGCGAAAGGTCAACACACGTAGGAAAGTTACGTCGACGTAACATCTAGAAGTTTAACCTGCAATCAGGTTTTGTATAGAAGACTGAAAAAAACTCCAAGGCAAACATTTGAAATTAAACATGTACATCTAAGAAGCAAATAACTGATGTCGATAATTAGTTTTTATACGGCAAAAGATAATTGAAGATGGATAAGATAATGTGGGGCGACAATTCGTATGGAGACAAGAACGTCGATTGGGAGTTCGTAGAATGAAGATTACAGATTTACAGTGAGGCAGGTTGCTGAATAGTCTTGAACGGGATATGGAGCAGTTATAATTGAATATTAAGAGATAATCTAAAATTACAAAAGTTATAAATATAATTACTTTAACAATTAAAAGAATTGTTGATATCATGGTAATATAATAATCATCTATCGGTCAACAATTCAATTATTGATAATAAACGTGTTTTTTTTTAACGTATATGCTTTAGCAGTATCCAATATTATGTCTGTTGTTGCAAAAACATGGCGTTTGTAAAAAAACCGGTATAATTAATTGCGGATTTAAAGAAAAATAAAACTTCAGCTTCACCAGCAGAGAGAACCCTTTTTGCAGCGCGCCGTCCTTTATTGTATGGATTAAGAGAGATTCCCATCTCACTTGTTTCAAATCATTTCGATACGTCTCCATAAATCTCTCCATACCGTAATTTTATTACGGAATCCGGATAGGGCCAAGTTGAGTGTCGCGTGTCGACCTTCGAGGTCGACACACGACATTCAAGCGACATTCTCTTGACGCTCAATACGACGCGCGACAATCATGCGACAATCAATATTTGAGTGTCGCATATTGCGCTGGGTTTTAGAAAAAAAATCGCGACACTCGACATTCTCTCGACGCACGATACGACGCGCGACATTCAATATGATATATCGCGAAAATGTCGCCTGTCGACCTTAAAATCATTAGGTCGACACACGACATTCTCTCGACGCACGATATGACACTCGCGCAATATATCGAGCAAATATCAGGCAAGTGTCGTTTGTCGACCGGTGTTATAAAAGGTCGACGCACGACATTCAAGCGGCATTCTCTCGACGCACGATACGACGCGCGACAATCATGCGACAATCAATATTTGAGTGTCGCATATCGCGCTGGGTTTTAGAAAAAAAAATCGCAAAAAATCTTGACTGTCGACTGAATTGTCGCGCGTCGTATTGAGCGTCGAGAGAATGTCGCTTGAATGTCGCTTGAATGTCGTGTGTCGACCTTCGAGCGTGACACTCGATATTCTCTCGACATTCTCTCGACGCACGATACGACGCGCGACATTCAATATGATATATCGCGAAAATGTCGCCTGTCGACATCACTAGGTCGACGCACGACATTCTCTCGACGCACGACATTCTCTCGACGCACGATATGACACTCGCGCGATATATCGAGCCAATATCGCGCAAGTGTCGTATTTTTTCATATGCAAGCAAGGTGTTATAGTAAATTTGTAGCAGCAATAACAACAACAACAGTAGCAGCAGCAGCAGTAGCAGCAGCAGTATCAAGAGCAAAGTAGCAGCAGGAGCAGCAGTACCAGCAGCTGCAGCAGTAGTAGCAGTAGCAGCAGTAGCAGTAGTAACAGTATTAGAAGCTGTAGTAGTCGTAGTAGTAGCTGCAGTGGAAGCAGAAGCAGCAGCATCAGTAGCAGCAGCAGTAGCAGAGGTAGCAGCAGTAGCAGCAACAGCAGTAGCAGTAGTAGTAGCAGTAGCAGCAGTAGCAGGAGTAACAACAGTAGCAGCAGTAGAAGGAGTAGCAGCAGTAGCAGTAGTAGCAGAAGTAGCTGCAGTAGTAGTAGCAGTAGTAGCATTAGTAGTAGTAGCAGTAATAGTAGAAGAAGAAGTAGTAGTAGTAGTAGTAGTAGTAGTAGTAGTAGTAGTAGTAGTAGTAGTAGTAGTAGTAGTAGTAGTAGTAGTAGTAGTAGTAGTAGTAGTAGTAGCATCAGTAGCAGCAGTAGCAAATAACTGCATAAACATTGCATGCTATGCATTTTCCAGATTTTTCATCAAGAGTCAATAACATGAACTTGAATTGTTATCTCTTTTAGGTATTATCTGCCTATGAGTGCGAGATGCACATCATAGTAGGAGCAGATGCAGGAGTAGCAGCAGTAGCAGTAGTAGCAGAAGTAGCTGCAGTAGTAGTAGCAGTAATAGTAGTAGTAGTAGTAGTAGTAGTAGTAGTAGTAGTAGTAGTAGTAGTAGTAGTAGTAGTAGTAGTAGTAGTAGTAGTTGTTGTTGTTGTTGTAGTAGTTGTAGTAGTAGTAGTAGTAGTAGTAGAAGTAGTAGTAGTAGTAGTAGTAGTAGTAGTAGTAGTAGTAGTAGTAGACGTAGTGGTAGTGAGTCTGGTACTAGTGGTAGAGGTAGTGAGTCTGGTAGTAGTGGTAGTGGTAGTGAGTCTGGTAGTAGTGGTAGTGGTAGTGAGACTGGTGGTAGTGGTA